>NW_011889313.1:185427-190113 GCF_000151845.1 Pteropus vampyrus
AAGTCTTCGGGGCTGTGTCCCTCTGGAGCGCACCTGTACAGGTGAGAGGCCCAGGTGGCTTCCGGGCTCCTGGCTCTGCGAGCAGATGCTCCCGGCAGCGGGAACACGGCAAAGCCCCGCCCTGCCCTCGTGCCCACCTGTCACGCACACACCTGACTGCAGCGTCACCTGCGCTCAGCTGGCCACGCCTGCCCGCCCCGTCTGCACACCGCCCCCACCTTCGCTCCCCTGCTTACCTGCCTCCTCCACCCCGTTCGTTCGTGTGGTTCTAGCATCCCTGGGGGCCGGGTGGGGATCGTGGCTGATTTGTACCGTGTTTGTTTTCACTCCCAGATTGACAAACATCCACAAAACGCTCCCTTTTCTTTATCTCTGGTAAATAAATAATCGGTAACCGCGAGCCTCAAATCCCAAAAAGAGCGATGTTCAAGAACATGGGCACAGCATCTCCTCTGGGGACGAGAGGGAGCTGGCGGCAGGAAGTCGTGTGAGAGTCTGAATCCGTGCTGTGTTTTCACTTTCTTTTTCCTTTTCAGAAACCTGTTAACAAGACCCGCGTCCATGTGCGGGAGGCAGCGTGGGCGCCCGTGCTCGGTGTCCTGCCTATCAGGCTCCGTGCTTTCCCGCGCACAGGCCTTGCCCTTCCTCCCTGAAACTCATCTCCGGGCCCGTCACGTGTTTCGATGCCGTGGGAAGAGGGAGAGTCTGCTTATTTTCTCCCCGTGATCCCTTCCCATTACGGGGACGTCTTTTAATTGTCTCCGTGCGGCCCCTACGGCGCCTCCGGAAACAACCAGTCACCCACGCAACGCAAACAAATAGTCACTGCTCCTCTGCGGGAGGCGCGTCTGATGAGGACATGCATCACGCATCTCCCGGGGACCTCTCTCCATCACGGCGCCGTGCAGCCGCGTCCCCAAGCCATCCGTCCTCATCCCTGTCACCTGTTGCCACCGCCCGGCAGCCGTGACGGCCGCGGTCCCAGCTCGGCCCCGGGCTGGCTGCACGTCCATCCTGGGCGACTCACTCGCTTACCTCGCCCACAAGTTGCGCATGACAGAAAAAGCACCTCTTGGGGGCTGTGGGACCAAACGTGTCGACTCATGTCAACAACTGGAACCAGGCCCGATTGTCACGGCCCCCGCAGGGCAGCGGGCGTCCAGCCCAGGCCCCCGCTGTGCCCCCGCCATGCCGACCCCGCCCCACGGCCGCCCTTGGTGCCGCTCCGGCCGCTCCGAATATTTGCCTCTTCTCCACGTTCCTCCAGATTCCCTTCCCTGCCTGAACTGCTCGGTGTCCTGGTGAAGGCATAGCAGCCGGGGCCAGTGTCACGAACTCAACCGTGTCACCTACCTCGCCGGAGGCAGTGGGACAGTGGGAGAGGGTCACCCCACGGACAGGCGCCCCCGGCACCGCACTGAGCCTCCAGCTGCCCCCGGAGCACCGGCTTCCGTTCATCTGCCCGTCGCATCGTGTCCCCCCAAATAAATCACCTCACCCCGTGTGTCCCAGTTTCGTCCTCATTCTAAGGGCCCCGTCTATGCACCCAGCAATGGGGATGAATTATGGGATTAGGCACGTGCAGAGCATCTGCAGGTATCTGCGCACGTGCACAGAACCCCCGGCAATCTGCACACGGGCGGGTCACGTGCAAACACCGTCACGTCCGCGGACACCTCCGCACGTGCCAAACGCTTTCGGGGCAAGGCACTGCGAACGGCCGCTGGCGTCCGCACCTCTGCCGGGGGCAGCCCGGGTACAAACGGTCGGCGACCAGGGGCCTCATAGGCAGCCGAGCGTGCGTTTGCCTGTGTGAACGTGTCTGGCGGGACCCCATTTTCTGCCTGTCGCGGATGAGTGACGGCCCCGTTCAGCCCTTGAACCGGGACCCCCGTTCCAAGGAAGAGCCCACGAGACAGACGGGGCCTCGTGAAGCCGGCACCGTTAGCTCGATTCATTTCGCCACGCGCTGTCAGCTTTAGTGAATTGCTCGTAATCAGCGATCGCGGAGCAAACGGACGGCGGCCCGTGCGCCGCCCCTGTATTGATTTTCCGTGATCGCTGCTCCTCCTGGGCCCGGGGGTGAGTCGTCGGCGTCCGCACGAGACTGGAGAGGGCACACGTGAGCCGTGCCCGTGGGGGCTACAGCGGGAACGTCCCGCCCGGAGTTTACCCGTGCCCCGCCCCTGTCTCCGCGGAGACGACAACTTCTGTGTCATCACCGTCCACAGAGGGTTTCATGTGATCGCAGATGCCGTGAGCACGCGGACGGCCGGGTGATGAGCCTCAGAGCACGTGGAGCCCACGTGCCCCGTTCCCTCAGCAAGTGTGGGGGGCACGTCCACAGCGTGCCCGCCGTGCACGAGGCGTGAGGGCCGGTCTTGGCGGGGAGAGGAGGGAGTGAGGTCTTTGCTGTCACAGCCAGTACCGCCCATCAGCCCCGATGACCTGCCTGTGGCATCCACATTGTCCCTGTCCCTCCCTTCCCGCAAGGCCACCGTCCCCTGCACCCCGCTAAGGGCAAGCACGCCCTCCGGGTGCCTCCGATGAAGACCACTCCCCAGTGGGACCTTCATGGCCGCCCGGTCCCCCCCGCGGTGGCCTCTGCGCCCCACGTCCGGCCCGGGAGGAGGAGACAGAGTGGGCGTCCGCGGGACACGCGAGAGGCTCAACTTCTGGCAGGCCCACAGGCTGCGGTGCAGAAAGTCTTCGAGGCTGTGTCCCTCTGGAGCGCACCTGTACAGGTGAGAGGCCCAGGTGGCTTCCGGGCTCCTGGCTCTGCGAGCAGATGCTCCCGGGAGCAGGAACACGGCAAAGCCCCGCCCTGCCCTGGTGCCCACCTGTCACGCACTCACCTGACTGCAGCATCACCTGCGCTCAGCTGGCCACGCCTGCCCGCCCCGTCTGCACACCTCCCCCGCCTTCGCTCCCCTGCTTACCTGCCTCCTCCACCCCGTTCGTTCGTGTGGTTCTAGCATCCGCGCGGGCCGGGTGGAGATCATGGCTGATTTTTACCGTGTTTGTTTTCACTCTCAGATTGACAAACATCCACAAAACGCTCCCTTTTCTTTCTGTATCTCTGGTAAATAAATAATCGGTAACCGCGAGCCTCAAATCTCAAAAAGAGCGATTTTCAAGAACATGGGCACAGCATCTCCTCTGGGGATGAGAGGGAGCTGGCGGCAGGAAGTCGCGTGAGGGTCTGAATCCGTGCTGTGTTGTCACTTTCTTTTTCCTTTTCAGAAACCTGTTAACAAGACCCGCGTCCATGTGCGGGAGGCAGCGTGGGCGCCCGTGCTCGGTGTCCTGCCTATCAGGCTCCGTGCTTTCCCGCGCACAGGCCTTGCCCTTCCTCCGTGAAACTTATTTCCGGGCGCGTCACGTGTTTCGATGCCGTGGGAAGAGGGAGAGTCTGCTTATTTTCTCCCCGTGATCACCCTGTATTCATCTCTAGAAACAGAACTTTCTTGGGCACGTGCAGCCTGACCCTGCCCCCAGCCCCTCCCCCGGGGCGGCCAGCCGCGCGTTCTCCGCACCTGTGCGTCTGTTCCCGTTCGTTTCTCCGTTTTTATTTTGAGGCCACATCTAAGCGAGATCACACGGCATATTTGTCTTTCTCGCGTTTTTTATTAAAATGGTGAATGGTCAGTTGTGAACGCTCTACCTCAATAAAAACAGTTCGAAATAAGCGTGCAACGAACACTTCTCCGGTGCTCGAAATCCCGTGCCGAACGCGCCGGATGGCGCTGTACCGCAGCCGTGAGGCCGTCTCTTCCTCGGTGCACGCCTCCTCCTGGAAGCCGCCTGGGGTTGGCCGCTGAGCAGCCTCCCTGCCAGCGGCAGCTGCGGAGGGAGCGTGGGCGCCTCCCGCCTGACTGACAGACGACGGGAAGCGGGGCGGGGGCGCGGGGAAGACTTACCGGTCCCCGGAGGCGGGCGGCGGTGCAGACGGCCTGTAAAACTGGCTCAGGACTTTGAAGTTTCGTAATAGGCTCTCCTGTTACCCAACGGCCGGCTTATTACGCAGCATAAAGAGGGCCCTTTAAGCGTTTAAAGGGGACGCGGGAGGTGGGGAAGGGCCTGCATTTGGTTCCACTTTCCAGGCCGTGCGCACAGCGCGCCCTGCTCAGCCCACGCGCGGAATGCCGCCTGCGCCCAGCGGGAACGTGGGACGGAACCGACTTGGGGACCCTTCCAGGCGCCTCTTCTGCCTCCTCACCTGCCCGGGGAGAGCGCGGAGCGGCCGGGCCGCGTCCTGGAGCGGAGGCCTGGAGCGGGGGCCTGGAGCGGAGGCCGCGCCAGGCAGCCGATGTTTGCTTTGCATTTAGAGGGAAAAGTTCAAAGGAACCCCGTAATTGCGTGCTTGTGTTTCCTCCTGCGCTTCGTCGCTCATAACCAATAGTTAATGAATTTTTATTGGAAAGGCATGGCGATGCTTATGAAGCCCCGCCGCCCCCCGGAACGAGGAGGAGGGTGCGCTCGCGGCGGGCGACGCTGTTGTTTTAACATCAGCTCTGCACTCACGGCCCCTCTGCACCCGGACTCCGAAAGGACGCGAAAGGGGACGAGACTCACGCTACAGAAAGGGGCGGGAACCGGGGACAGGAACTGCGCATGCCCCTCACGCCCCCGCCACCCCCGTCTCCCGCCCCCCAACACCGGGGCGTCGCGGCGGCTGGACGGTGG
>NW_011889313.1:192193-194306 GCF_000151845.1 Pteropus vampyrus
CGTTTGGGTTCCCTGGGTGACGAGGGGGTGGACGTGCTGGAGGGCGGTGGGCCTGGGGACACAGGACGGGTAGGGTGACCTGGGTGGTGAGGGGCTGTCTGCTGCCCCCACTGTGCTGGTGCATGCGGATTCCCACAGGTGACAGACGGCAGGGATCCACGCACGCACACGCTGACACGCTGACACACGCTGACACACTCACACTCACACACACACGCTGACACACTCACACACGCTGACACACTCCACACTCACACACTCATACACACTCCACAGTCACACACTCATACACACACGCTGACACACTCCACCCTCACACACTCATACACACGCTGACACACGCTGACACACTCACACACGCTGACACGCCGACACACGCTGACACACTCCACACTCACACACTCATACACACGCTGACACACGCTGAGACACTCCACACTTACACACTCATACACACTCCACACTCACACACTCATACACGCTGACACACTCCACACTCACACACTCATACACACGCTGACACACACTGACACACTCCACACTTGCACACTCACACACACTCCACACTCACACACTCATACACACGCTGACACACGCTGACACACACACGGACATACACAGATGCACACTTGTACACACACGCGCTGGCACACTTGCACACTCACACTCACACACACACGCTGACACACACAGATATACACACTCACTCACACATCTCATCCTGGCTGCCACGGCTAAGCAAGACGGAGCCACTCAGACGACGGCACGTTGGGCACCGGGGTCCACGTGCCTCGTTCCTCACGACCGATTTCAAAACAGCGCTTAACTGGTTTTCTTAAAGATCTCAAAAGAAAGGTTTTTAGCAAACAATGAAAGGAACCGAGAGAGACAGGGAAGGAAGGGAGGGAGGGAGGGAATCCAGAGACCGGAGTGGCCGCCTGCAGATCCCACGAGTAGGTGTGAGGGGTGACACCAGACCGAGACCCCCCAATGCTACACAGCCGCCCAGCGCCGCCTCGGTCATGGCCTTGCAGGCGGCTCTGCTCCTGCGGGCGGCGGGGCAGCCGGCCCAGCACCGGCTCACGAAAACCCAGGTGACACCGTAAACGCCAGCGTCGCCTCCGACGCCGTCCACGTGCCTTCTGCATCGTGCCCCGCACGGCCTGTCCCAGCCATGACCCCGCCGGGGCTGCCGCCTCCCATCTGCAGCCCGCATGGCACAGCTGGCCGCTTCGCCGATGACGATCGACAGGAAGCTGCGGCCGGCAGGATATTCGGCAGGCGACATTAATTCCTCGCGTGCCGTGGGAGGACGCTTCATTTGAGTTAGTAATTACACGTTATTGCGTTAGTTTTTCCTGCCATGGAGACGGAGCGGTGCGGCTCCCGCACAGCGGCGAACACCGAGGCCGGGCAGGCGCATCCGTCTGAGGCCTAATATGAATAAATGAACATAACAGCAGCGAGGACTTGTTAGCGAGAAGCCGAGCACCGCACAGACCCGCGTCACCGCCAAAGCCACGTCCCCGCCTGCCGTTAACCGTGCGCCGTCTCTTCCTGCGCTGACTCGCGGGGGAACGACGGCGAGCCCACCGGCCCGTCGTCAATGCCCGATCAATGCCAAGCGTCATTCGCTATCACTCGTTAGTGTCGTACGGAAAAAATATTAGCCCCAGAGAGAAATGTCGGCCTCGTGCATTTCAAGCCTCTGGGAGATGGAAACGGGTTTAAAAGCAGAAGGAACAAGACATAAGTGTTTGCAGCCTGCGCCCAGACAGGCTCCCCGCACCGAAGGCCTCGGCGATGGGTGCAGACGGGGCCTCCGACGTTCGCCGTGCGCCGGGCCGGGCAGACCTCGTGGCTGTGCCTGCGGGCGGCTTTCCCCCGTGACTGTCACTCCCGCCAGAGGCAGGACGCAGCCGAGGACGAGCTGCCGCTGCGTGTCTGACATGAAGCAGAGGCTCCGAGACGCTTTGGCAAGCTCGGCATCTCCCGATGACAAACGGTCGTGGGCGCTGGGCCGGGGATCCGGCCCGGGAGACGTAGACGGAGCGGGAACGGCTTCCCCCACTTCCTCCTCTGCCGTCTGAACCCGGCGAGCATGAGGCCACGG
>NW_011889313.1:197528-198376 GCF_000151845.1 Pteropus vampyrus
ACAAATGCAAGACACGGACCCTGCAAAACACCGTGGAAACCACTGCATAAGACCCCAAAAACTGGGAAGACGTCCGTGGTCATGAATCGCAAGGCAAGACTGTGAGGAGGGACACATTCCCCCAAACCGACCTGGAGAATTAATACGATCTCAGAAATATTTTTCATGCGGAAATTGATTGGCCGATTCTAAAATTCGCGGCATCTCAAAGGAGCTGGCACGCCGGGAAACACACACGCACGCACGGCCCGATATCGAAACTTAATTCGTCTTCATGACCTAGGGTGAGACAATGGCTTTTTAGCTTTGACACCAAAAATGTAAGGAATCAAAGGAAAAAAGTACATCAGTTCTGATTTCACCCAGACCGAGGGCTTTTCTAGTTTAGAGGACACTGTGCAGAGGGCGGAAGGACGAGCCCGCGGTGGGACATCTGCGCACGTCGTACGTCTGACATGGTCCTTACGCCCATAATATAGAAAGGACTAGAACAACTCAACAATAAAAAGGCAAATAACCCAGTGATAAAACTGGGGTAAGATTTAAACAGGCGTTTGTCCATAGCAGACACAGCCAAGACCGTCGAAAACACACGTCCACACCAAAACGCGCACATGGAAACATCGTGCAGAATCGCCAGGGCGTGGACACAACCCGGTGTCCATCCGCGGATGGACGGAGAAGCAGGACGCGGCCCATCCACGCGGCAGAATGTCACCGGGCCATGAGGAAGGAGTGAGGGGCCCACGTGCGCTGTCACTCGAAGGAAACCCAGAAACACCGTGCTCAGCGGACGACACCGAGAGAAACAGTAAACAACGCCTCACCATGTACAAGTTCATGGACAG
>NW_011889313.1:198901-200621 GCF_000151845.1 Pteropus vampyrus
AGACAAATGCAAGACACGGACCCTGCAAAACACCGTGGAAACCACTGCATAAGACCCCAAAAACTGGGAAGACGTCCGTGCTCATGAATCGCAAGGCAAGACTGTGAGGAGGGACACATTCCCCCAAACCGACCTGGAGAATTAATACGATCTCAGAAATATTTTTCATGCGGAAAGTGATTCGCCGATTCTAAAATTCGCGGCATCTCAAAGGAGCTGGCACGCCGGGAAACGCACACACACGCACGGCCTGATGTCGAAACTTAATTCATCTTCATGACCTAGGGTGAGACAATGGCGTTTTAGCTTTGACACCAAAAATGTAAGGAATCAAAGGAAAAAAGTACATCAGTTCTGATTTCACCCAGACCAAGGGCTTTTCTAGTTCGGAGGACACTGTGCAGAGGGCGGAAGGACGAGCCCGCGGTGGGACATCTGCGCACGTCGTACGTCTGACATGGTCCTTATGCCCATAATATAGAAAGGACTAGAACAACTCAACAATAAAAAGGCAAATAAGCCAGTGATAAAACTGGGGTAAGATTTAAACAGGCGTTTGTCCATAGCAGACACAGCCAAGACCGTCGAAAACACACGTCCACACCAAAACACGCACAGGGAAACATCGTGCAGAATCGCCAGGGCGTGGACACAACCCGGTGTCCATCCGCGGATGGACGGAGAAGCAGGACGCGGCCCATCGGCGCGGCAGAATGTCACCGGGCCATGAGGAAGGAGTGAGGGGCCCACGTGCACTGTCACTCGAAGGAAACCCAGAAACACCGTGCTCAGCGGACGACACCGAGAGAAACAGTAAACAACGCCTCACCATGTACAAGTTCATGGACAGCGACTATCCAGGACAATGAAATCCATAGAGACGGAAAGGGGATGAGAGGTCGGCTGGCATTCACGGGGTCGGGGTTTCGGGGCGCAACGGCTTCGTGGGTACAGCTTTGTCTGTAGAGTCACGGAAGTGACGTAGGATGGAGGCGTGCTGGGGTTGCCCGACCTTACCAAAACAAAACAAAACAAAACAAACAAAAACACAGACTTGGAGACCGTCGAAGGATGAGTTTGGGGGTGTGCAGAGCATGGGGCCTCAACAGAGCACAGGGACGAGTTTCAGGTTTTGCAGGGGACGGAGGCCGTTCCGCCCGCCCGACAGCGCCGTGAACGGGGGCCTCAGCCCCGCGCTCTGCCTTCTCGAATATCGCAGACGACGCGTCCCACGTTTCTCCGCTGACACCCAGAAATGGGACCCGCCAGGAAGCGAACGCGGCGGGCTGAGGTCCGAGGACGTGGGGCTGACACACCGGGCCGGACGGACCCAGGCCTTGCGTGGGAACACGTGGAAAGCAGGGGCGGGCCCCGTCCGCGTGGACACGGAACGGAAATCTGCACCGTGCCCCCTCCCCTCGTGGGCGCACGATCAGCGGGCTGCTCGTCGGAGCCCCGGAGGCGCCGGCGGCGGGGCCCCAAGGCAGAGACATCGCTGTGTGTGGAATCGTGTCCGGCGAGGACACGCCTTTGGGCGTAGTCACCCCTCTGCGGCTTTTTCTGAAACGTGCACGGTTAAGCACAGATGACCCGGTGTGTTGTGAACCGGGGGGTCGTGAGCCCCAGAGGGGACCTTGTGCGGGCTGTTCCCGCCTCCTCAGTAAGCAGGTCGCAGGTCCGGGCAAGCCCCATCGTCAGCGGCCGGCAGGTGATGTCCCCG
>NW_011889313.1:203126-203764 GCF_000151845.1 Pteropus vampyrus
TGCGTTTGTCCCAGACGCACAGAGCTCTGTGCAGGCCAGGGACACTCGTGCTGCCTGCTGGCAGCCAGCAGAGAGCCGACCGAGGCCGCGCCGTGTGGCCGCCCGTGGGAGGCTCAGGGCTTGAAGGACAATCTGCTTTCCGTGGCCCTGTCCCTGTGTACCCTGCAGCTTCTCCCGTCCTGTGGGACACACACGGGCTCGGTGAAGGGCGCGCCCGGCATGCACCTGCCGTGTGACACGGACCAGAAAAGAAAACGTGTCCCCCTAGTGGGGCCCTCAGCAGCCCAGTGACAGCCTGAAAGCTGGCGGAGAAGGCTCAGGGCGGAGGCGGCCACAGGCATGGGGTACCCCACAGGGACGCACGCTTGTCCCCGGCTACCCCCGCAGGGCTCCCGCTGGAAGCGGCACCCGCCAGTGGCTCACCCTCGCTGAAGAGGATGCCCCAGCCCCCCACAGCAGGTACAGTGTCCCTGGCAGCCCACGGCCACCCCCCGGCCCCCTGTCACCCACCGGTTCTGATCGAAGCCGGGCAGACGTCAGAACAGCCAAACCAGGCCATCAGCCCTCCTTGACATCAGGGGACACAAAGCACATGCCAGAGACACTCTCGCTTTTAAAAGTTCAATTTTTTTTTTCCA
>NW_011889313.1:203814-205045 GCF_000151845.1 Pteropus vampyrus
GAGGGGACCTTGTGCGGGCTGTTCCCGCCTCCTCAGTAAGCAGGTCGCAGGTCCGGGCAAGCCCCATCGTCAGCGGCCGGCAGGTGATGTCCCCGCCCCTCAAACCCCTTCCTGCGGTCGCATGTCAGCCTCGTCCCCCAAGTTTCTTGCATCCGGGAGGTAAAATCTCGGAAACGTGGCACTTGTAACCCCTCCTCCCCCCACACCCTTTCAGCTCATGACACTCAGGCCAAGTCTGAATGAAGATGCCAAGAGGCACGGCTGCGACCTTTAACCCAGGATCATGCACACACGCCCCGGGCAGGACCCCAATAAACAAGGCAGCTGTCAAAACCTCAATAACCGACCTCCAGCGGTTTTTTGTAAGTGTGCCCAAAAGTGGTGCCCCCACAAAAAAACAACGTCTGTCTCTTGAAGCCTGGAAGTGCGAGCTGATGTGGAGCAGGGTCTTTGCAGATGGGACTAAGTAAAGAATTTGAGGTGAGTCCCCCTGAAGCAGGTGGCCCTGAACCAGTGACAATGTCCTCATGAGGGGAGACACAGACACAGAGAAGAAGCTACGTGGACACGGAGGCAGAGACGGGAGGGACGCGGCCACCAGCCCAGGGACGCCTGGGGCCCCCAGACGCTGGGAGAGGCAGGAAGGACCCTCCCCTGGGGCCTCTGGAGGGAGTGAGGCCCTGGGACACCCGATGTCACCCTGCTGGTCCCCAGGAGGAGGTACATTCCTGTGGTTTCAAGCTCCTGAGCTTTTTGTCATTAGTCGCGGCTGCCCAGGACAGCCACATGAGGAGAGCAGAGCTGTGTCAGCCCCGGCCCGACGTCCACCTCATTTCTGAGGCTTCTGTGTCGCAGGAAAGGAGCTGGGGCCGCAGCCGGCAGCGTAAATGCCTCGGAACGCGGTGCAGCTCGGCCGAGGAGACGTTGGGTCTGAGAGGAACCGTCTCCTTCCTCGCGGTTTTATGGACGTTGGCAGCGTCACAGTTTGTTGAGCAGAGCCGCAGGGGGCCCGCCGCGGTGTCTGGAACCGCTTTTGCCGCCCTCAGCTCTCCCCGCATCGGGGACTCCTTAGCCGAATAACAGCCCACCCCCACCGTGTCCTCCGCGGGCGGGAGGGGGGCGGGCCGCGGGCCGTGGTGACGGACGGGATAACCACAGACGTGGCGTGAACGGAGACGGGTGTGAGTCGGCCCCACACGCAGACACGCGCGCGCACACGGCCTCACCGCGG
>NW_011889313.1:207608-211797 GCF_000151845.1 Pteropus vampyrus
CCACGCAGCAGCAATGCACGCGCACACACGCACACGCACACACACGCATGCACACGACCACACGCACACGCATGCATACACACACGTGCAGACGCACATGCACACACGCATGCACACGCGCCCACACGCACACACACACATGCATACACACATGCACACAGATGCGCATATGCGCACACGCACACACACATGCATACACACGCACACACGCATGCATACACACGCACACACGCATGCATACACACACGCGCACACGCCAAGCGGGCCTCTCCGACACTATTTCCAGCCGTGCCCGGGGCCCGGCTGTAGCAGCCGCTCTCCACGGGGAAGGTGAGAATGTTTTTTAACACTTGGATACAAATATTTGTAAGTTTATTTATGTCTCTGTTTTACAAGGTGCACATTCATACGCCACGGGCTGACAAAATACACTTTGTAAGCAGAGCTCGGCAGAGGGCGCGTCGTGTGTGCGGCCACACGCGTGGGGACAGCGCCTCCGGCTGGCGTGTGCCCAGCGGCCTGGGCTGCGGGTCTCGAGGCCGTCGCTGGGGGAGGCGCTGTGACCCTTCTGCATCCGAGCCATCCCTGAACGCGTCTGCGGGTGCAGACACACCTTGGACGCGTAACCCAAACACGGCCGTGCGCCGTAAATCTCACCGGCTCCTCATAAATCGGGACAGGAAGGCGGGCGGGGGGGGGGGGGGGGGGGGGGCGGGAAAAAAAGCAACGGTCTTAAAAAATATAAAAATAAATGCGAGGCAGTGTCAAATTTACACTCGGCGTAATTAAAATAGCACATATTTATGAACTTTCAACCGAAAAATAGAAAATAAATAACACGTCCACATGCGTCCGATGGCGGGGAACGGGGCGGGCGGATGGCACCGTCACCTTCCAATAAATAGCGCGCTCCATCGGCCTCGGAACAGGGTACGCTCTACGCTCCTCGGCCGCTCTCTCGTTAAATATCAAATTTCCATAAAACATTTATAAATTGCATCGAGTTCTCGCGCGTATTGAAAAAAACCAGCAGAAACCTACGCTAATTTCTTAATAAATTAGGCACCAGTTTCATCTCGGACTTGCCGACGGAACATGAGCTCCAGCCTCCCACACTCGGAGAAAAACAGGGAGAAAGTGCCTCAAAAACTGTGTCTCGCTGTAGTCAGCCCGGCGTCTGTCTCGTGTCGCAGTGACAGCCGTGAGCAGGACAGGCCGGGGGGTCCCCTCGGCCTCGGGGGAGCTGAGGGTAACAGCTCAGGACAGCAGTGCGAAGGCTGGGACCATCGTGCCACCCCGGCCGGGGGGGCGGAGGGGCGGCCGTGAGCTCAGACGCCGGCCCCAATGGTGGCCGGCCGCTTCCCGTTCACACATGCTGGTGTCCGCAGCCCACACACACAGCAGACGTGCGTGTCCGAGGACACACACCCGCCCAGCCACGGCCGAAGCTCGTCTGCAGTGGAGGGAGCCACGAGGGGACCCTAGCAACACCTACAACGAAAGGACAGCCTCGTCCCCTCCGCGAGGCCCGGCCCCTCCATCCGAGCAATTCTGAGTGGCCGAGCGTCCCCAAGTACGCACGACACAGACACGTCATAAAATACATCCGTTTAAAAGACCTGCGGTTTCCCCAAACCCCCCCGGCGAGAGACGGCGTGAAGCTGTTTCACAACCGTATGACGGGAGGAAAAAAAAAAAAAAAGTGACATCGTGAGGAAGAGACGGGGCCAGCGACAGCCGAGCGGGGGAAGCACCGAGTTCGCGTCACCCGGGTGGCCGTGTCCTCACGGTGCCCTTGGACGCGGCTTCGGGAAGCCAGTGCGTGTGGCGGCTCGACCCCCCTGGCCGACTGGGCACACGCCTGCCAGGACAGCGGCCCGCTGTCCCCGGGCACGGCACGTGTCACGAAGGTCCCTGTCCAGCTGGCGTTCTAGGTGACGTCTCCCCCCACCGGGGCCCACACACTCTCCAAAACGCCGTTTGGAAAATAACGTTGCAAAAAGTTCTCGTTCTGAGCCGAAAGCGCCAACGGCAGCCAAAATGTGCCTGCTCCGTCCATTTAATTTCTTCCAGCCTCTGGGAAAACGTGCCAGGAAAGGTACACATGATGCCCTGGCCATCTGAATTCTGTAAACCAGAGCCACACACACAGCACGGCCAAAGCCCCCGCATCCCACTGCCGCCTGACAGACAGCGGGGGAGGAGGGAGGGGGCCCGGCTGGTCCACTCGGAGCAGGCTGACGACCCCCCTCCCGCCCTCCTGGGACCGCTGGGGCAAACGGGGCACCCTGCTCTGTCACCTGCACGTCTCTCCAGGGACGCAGGCAACACCAGCCCCTCCGCGCAGCCCGCCACCGGCGCCGTTCACTCCGTTTGTTCTGTTTCGGGGGTCCGGGAACACCTGGTTCACTTTCCATGTTAAACACAACAAGAAAGCAAAGCTTCAGTGACACCCCGCCCCCACACTGCAGGCCTCGGGCCAGCGGCCTCCAGCTGACAGCAGCCAGCTCTGTTTTAAAAATCCAGCTTCTGGCTGGACCAGGCCTCGGCATGCAGCGACTTCTCTTTGGGGGACGGGGTGGTGACAGAGAGCTATGCTTGGACAAAAACCATCATAAACCTTTTGGAAAAAAAAAAATAGGGATGTCCACATTCCACCTCCAGCTTTAGCCAAGAGTTAAATGTTAGGACGAATGCGGCTCGTCGTAAAGGGTTCCAAACGCATTTTCCTTTCCCCGTGAGAAACAAACTTCTCGCTTTATAGAGGAAAGTCGTTCTTTTTGACTCAGTTATTTAAAAAGCAAAACCGTACGGAGGAGACCAACCCTTACGCTGCCGTTCACGGCCGAAAAAAAACAGTTGCAAGTGATTCTGAAATACTGAGCCTGCTTTCCTCATCTGCCACTTTAGAGCTGGACTAAAATTTCAACCAAAAAAAAAAGTCGAAGGCCCCCTTTGATTTGTATAAAGAGTTTCAGGTGATACAAATGAGACATGTCCGAATGGATCTATGTTTCAGCTCAGAGAAAAGATAGAACGTGTTTCCTTACACAGAAGGGGCTTTTTTCCCCTTGGAGACATGTACGAACATCGGGGTGCGGGGGGGGGGCGGTGGAAAGAAATCTGCCCGTGCCAGGGAAGGCCGGCTGGGTGGCCAGCTAGGGACCAAGGGTACGATGGAGCGGACGGCTGCTGACGTCCGAACCGGCCTGGGGGGGTGACTAAGGCAAACACACAGGGCGCATCGTGGAGGCTGCCGGCCCAGCTCGGGGACACTGCGCACCAACCCCACCCGGCCCAGGCAAAGCACACCGAGCGCCCCAAACTCAGCGGGGTAGCTGAGGATCCTGAACCTTTGGTTACAGAATTTCAAGTGACTTTCCCCTGCATGCCAGCTGCTATTTGGTGATTGCAGAAACCAAAGGAGGAACATTCTGAAGAGGAAGGAGGAACAGCTGGCACCGCCTGCGTCCATGAAACATTACCGTACATCGCACTGCCTGAAGGACCTTCGCACGCTCTTCCCTTCCCAGAAACAGCTCAGCCCCCCGCCCCCGGCGTCACACCCTGGCGCCCCGTCCTGCTCCAGCACACGCCACACAGCTCCCGCGCATCGCGGCCAGAGCACCCCGCACCCCTGTCCTTTCGGGAAAGGCCCCGGCCGGGCGGCCCGCAGCATGCAGAGCACGGTGCTCTCGAGTCCGAAGCTGGCAGATCAACAGGACACGGCTGCTCCCTTTTAAAATCTCTAATATTTACAGTATTGCACTTGACTGCATCTCATTGCATCTCACTCAAGTTAACGCTCTCAGTTGTCTGCCTTAAAGCCACATGCCCCTGTGTCTCTCTGCCAGTCGTTGGCATCTGAATTCTGTAAAACAGCAAAACAAACAAAACAAAAAAACAACCAAAAAAAAGTCCGTTTGGGACTCAAAAGACCGAAAAAGTTATAAAGTCGCCTGTTCTATGGCACAGGGACTTCTAAACTCGGCGCTGTGGGGCCGCACCTGAGCTGCAAGGCCAGGTCCTCAATACAGGTCCCCAGGACGGTGACAACTGGAGAGCCGGGCCGCCGCGCCCCGCTCCCCAAGGCCGTGGTCACACGTGTCTCGTTATTGCTGCCTTTGGGGGAGGGGCGGGTGCCGGGCGGGACCCCTGCGGGGGCTGGGACAGTCCGGTGCACATGGGC
>NW_011889313.1:213952-216293 GCF_000151845.1 Pteropus vampyrus
AGGTTCACAAGCCCCACGTGGAGATTTGGGTGCAAAGGCCCCTCCACAAAGCTCCCTCCTCACTCTGCAGAACCACGCTGATGCTTGAACACCGTGGCCCCCAGGCGCTGAGGAAATCTGGAGCCACCCCCACCCCAAGCCCCGTGTTCACAGTCATTTAATTTTTGGCCTAACTGGCTTCCTCCCTCACTCACCCTACTGTGGGATGCTGGTCCCTAAGCACTCCAGATATGGGCACCAAGCAAGCTTTCTCCGTACTGGCTCTGCCGGTGGCTGGGGCACACCACACCGTTCCACGCACAGAGCTGGAGCCCGCCCTCACGGGGACCCCTCGGCAAACCCTGGAGGCTGGAAGCATCCGACTAAGAAACCTCAACTTTCCATCTCAGGCTCCTAAGAAACAGTTTTGCACCCCTGGCTGAGCCGTCTGCCCAGCCCCTCAGAGCTAACTTTCCAGAACTCTCCAAAGCTCATCCCAGCAGGCTGTAAGGAGGCAGGAAAAGTTTTATGTGTTCCCCTAGAAAGTAATTCTAAAAATGCATCTGCCCCCACCCCACACACACACAACCTACACGTTGAAACCCACAAATCATTGCTCTTTTTCCAAGGCACTCGGTTCCTGCAGCCCCCACGAGCACGGCCCGGACCCCTTCCCGCCATCGGGGTGCCTCCCTCTCCCAGGGCCTGGTACCCATGCTGGTCCTGGGGTGAGCAAAGCCAGACGCACCAATTCCGCCCCCCACCTGGAGGCACGCCTTCCACAAACAGAATCCTATTTAAATCTGGAAAGCAAGGCCCATTTCCCCTTCAGCAGCAGCGGAAGGGGGGGGGGGATTATGAAGAATAAAAGTGATGAATTAGCCGCTGCGTTCAGCGATAATAAATCAGTCTTGGGCTGATGCCGATCAATTCCAATTAGTCGTGAATATGCTAAGTAAAGCGTCCGACACTGGTTTAGACAGTTATTTCTTCATTAAGGACCAGTCACTGATTCTTTTCACAAACGCTGTAATCTGATTTCCTTTTGATTTCCATTACAGACAGTGAATAATGACATTTAATTTAGCTCTGCGCCATAAACCCAAAGATATTTCTTGTAATTAAATTACCGCCTGCTCCTCGCCGGGGTCTCATAACTTTGTATTATAACCGTGACAGCTGGGGGACGGGAGCTCCGGAGCGCGACTAAAAATAAAAGGTTAATAAGGCCTCGCTTCTCGGGGCCTCAATTTATTTAGAGCAAATTTCCACACGAAATTGAAACCCTATCCTCCAACAACACGCCGCAGCAGGAAGGATGGCCCCAGCGCCAGACACGGCAGGAAGATACAGTTCATTTTCACCCGGTTGTTGTTCCTAATTCCCGCCGCAGCCCCAGGACCTCCGCGCGGACGACGCGCTCTCTCGAGTTGATTTTCCCGAGCACTGTCTGCTCGCTCTTCATATTCACGGGGTCCTTTTTCCCTGCGGCCAAAATGGTTCCTCTCGCTCCGTGTTCGTTTTTATTATTATTTGCAGCCGTGAAATTTCAATTCGCCTCTGGACGGACAGGCACCCCGTTCTCCCCCTTTTATTTTAGGGCTTGCCGAGGACCCGCGGCCACCCAGGAATCGACATCCCGCCCCTCGGTGGGGTCCTGCCGAGGCCGCTTCAGTAATAGACTACTGGACGGAAGACTGCGGAATTCAATTACAAGTAATTTATTTTTATAGAAACAGTCCATCAAGGCCTGCGAGATATTACCCATCCCGGGCAGAGAGACACGGTGAGATGACATCAAAGTTGATGTCCCCTCCAGCAAAAGTTTAATCTTTTCATTAATTTATATGGTGCAGCCCAATCCGTCTTCCCCAGAAGTGTGGCGGCCAGCGGGGAAAGCCACCCTCGGTGGTCACCTCCTCCGGCCTCGGCCACAGACGCCTCACCGCACTCGACCGCAAGCAAGGTCGCCAGAGCGCCTCTGCCTGTTGGTCACGCCTGGGCAGGAAGGTCCTGGCGACCCTGCTACTGACGGAAGCTCTGCAAGTCCCCGGGGAGCGAGGCGTTTCACCCTAATCAGCCTTTTTTTTTCTTTTTTTAATCGCAGTGGCATCGAAAAATGAAACAGGCTTGGGAGCAAAAAACATATATATATTTTTAATGTTGTTCTTGGTCAAATTGAAGATTTTGTAAAACACGATCTGTGAAACACGTTTGTATTTTCGCTGCATAAATAAAACCCCGGGGAAGTTGTGTTGGAAGCCGTGGGCCCCACGACGCAAAACAAACCCGCTGCTTCAAAGCCCTTCGCTTCTCACGGGCCCCTCCCCGCGCGATCACATTAATTCAATTTATTTAACAC
>NW_011889313.1:216343-218300 GCF_000151845.1 Pteropus vampyrus
CACGCACCCCCATCGCCCACGTGGGGCCCCCACGGCCTTGCCCAGTCCTGCGCTGAAGAGAGGTAGGGGGCAAGTGGGCGCTGCGCTCCCCAGCCAGAGCTCCCTGCCATCCCACCACCCACCACCCACCGCCTGGTCCGAGCAGGGCTCCGCCTTTGGGGCTAGAGGCCCTGGCCTCCATGTCCTCTGGGCATTCCCAACTGCGCGAGCTGGGCCAGACACCCCCAACTCCGAGATGTGGGGCGAGGCCAGGTCCAGGAGGGGCTCACACACCCCTACCCAAGGCTCTCAGCACGTTGGGGGGTTACGGGGTGTCGACACCGCCCCCACACCCGAGTGCGGGCACTCCCCGCCCCCAGGCTCCAGGCGCGAGGCGGTGGGTGGCTCCCGAGTAGGTGGGACTTTCTTCCCTCGGAGTTTTGTAAAGCCGTGTCTGGGTTTATGACCTGGCCCTCCCGAAGGTGACTCTTGGAGTTTTATGGCGTGATTTTAACGCGTGCCAACGGGTCTATAAATGCGCTCTTGTCAAAGCGGCCCCCTTTCTTCCGCGCGGGCGGGAGGAGGCGGGAGGGGGAGGGGCGGGGAGGCGGAGGGCCCCGCGCGCTCCAGCCGCAAGAGAAACGGGCTACCTGTTGGAAAGGCATCCGCAAGGCGCCCATGTTCACGTAGGGCGCCACCCTGCAGGCGTCCAGGTGGCTGGCGGTGCCCAGGATAACGCCTGCAAGGAAAGACACGAGGCATGAAGGCCGCGCACTCGCCCCGGCTCCCCGAGCGGCCTCGCCCCGCACCCCACTCCGCGAGCCGCCCCGCACCCACCTTTGTGCATCTGGTTCTCTTGTTTGCGGCATTTGGCTCTGCGGTTCTGGAACCAGACCTGGGACGAAGCAGAGAGACACGCGCGGCGGCGGGATGAGCCGGCCCCCCGGAAGCGACGGCTGCGCCCCCGACGCCAGGAGGCGCGCGCCGGCCCAGGGCGCCCAGGGCTCTGCCGCACTAGGACCCGGCCCGGAAGAGGGCGGGTGCTCTGTCCTGAGGACATCTAATGCCTGATCAGGAATTTGCATGGGGGAGGAGGGACCCTAGCCTGGCTCGCAAGGTTCACAAGCCCCACGTGGAGATTTGGGTGCAAAGGCCCCTCCACAAAGCTCCCTCCTCACTCTGCAGAACCACGCTGATGCTTGAACACCGTGGCCCCCAGGCGCTGAGGAAATCTGGAGCCACCCCCACCCCAAGCCCCGTGTTCACAGTCATTTAATTTTTGGCCTAACTGGCTTCCTCCCTCACTCACCCTACTGTGGGATGCTGGTCCCTAAGCACTCCAGATATGGGCACCAAGCAAGCTTTCTCCGTACTGGCTCTGCCGGTGGCTGGGGCACACCACACCGTTCCACGCACAGAGCTGGAGCCCGCCCTCACGGGGACCCCTCGGCAAACCCTGGAGGCTGGAAGCATCCGACTAAGAAACCTCAACTTTCCATCTCAGGCTCCTAAGAAACAGTTTTGCACCCCTGGCTGAGCCGTCTGCCCAGCCCCTCAGAGCTAACTTTCCAGAACTCTCCAAAGCTCATCCCAGCAGGCTGTAAGGAGGCAGGAAAAGTTTTATGTGTTCCCCTAGAAAGTAATTCTAAAAATGCATCTGCCCCCACCCCACACACACACAACCTACACGTTGAAACCCACAAATCATTGCTCTTTTTCCAAGGCACTCGGTTCCTGCAGCCCCCACGAGCACGGCCCGGACCCCTTCCCGCCATCGGGGTGCCTCCCTCTCCCAGGGCCTGGTACCCATGCTGGTCCTGGGGTGAGCAAAGCCAGACGCACCAATTCCGCCCCCCACCTGGAGGCACGCCTTCCACAAACAGAATCCTATTTAAATCTGGAAAGCAAGGCCCATTTCCCCTTCAGCAGCAGCGGAAGGGGGGGGGGGATTATGAAGAATAAAAGTGATGAATTAGCC
>NW_011889313.1:220655-223224 GCF_000151845.1 Pteropus vampyrus
AGCCTGCGCGTGCGGTGGCAGCGCCCCGGCACCCAGGGCACCCCGACGCCCCGGCTGCGTCGAGTCCATAAAACGAACCCGAAGGGAAGGCGCGCTCTTTGTCACGACCCGGGCGCTGGCGGCGCCGTGAGTCCTGCCTAATCTCTGAGTTCTTGTCTGTTGACATGTTGACATCTAATTTCTCTCCTCTCTCTCTCTCTCTCTCTCTCTCCCTCTCTCTCTCTCCTCTCCCCGCCCCCTCCTTAAATATTATTTTTAAGCCGAAATACCTTAGGCAGAATCGCCCAAGTGTCAGTCCCCGGAGGCGCGCGCTCGCAAGGTGCCGGGCAGGCACAGGCCATGCTGGGGACCAAGCCCGGAGAGCCGCTGTCCCCTGCTGCACTGCCAGCCTGGCCGTTGCTCCCTCCAAACGCCCTGGGGCTGGACGCGCGGCCCTACCCTGGACTCCTTATTAATGCACCCTAGGGGGGCCAGAAATGCACCCAGAAACGAGGCCCCCTCCGACCCCTGGTTTGTCATCCTCTCTCCAGAGCGCCGAGTGGCACTTTCCTGTCTCCAAAAATTATCAGAGCGTCTGTTTTTGCTGGGGGGCGGAGGGGGGGGCTGCACATCAAGCAGGAAGGTCAGCATTTAGGAGATTCTAATTTACCCACAAGCCTCTCCTACATCCGTGACAATGCAGCTCCTCACCAAGCTCAGGGCTTAAAATAAAAAGTGTCCCCTCCCTCCAAGGCTGGGGGACCTGTCTGTCTGTCTGTCCACGACCCCTGTGCTTTGCTGAATGTTCTCTCCGCAGCATAAGGCAGCTGGGCACAGGCTAAGAGCGGCCCTGTGCCCTGAGTAGATGTCTCCTCACCGTCAAGGACGAGAGGCTGACCTTGAGGGTTGCCTGTGCAAAGAGCCTGGGGTCCCCCCCAGTCCCAAACAGTCTGAAAACTGCGCAGACGGCCCTGAGGCACCGAGTCCAGAAGGTTTCAAAGGGGAAGACCCAGAGCCTCTGTGGGGAGTGGGGGACTGGGAGCCACCTCGCCCTGCCACCGCCCAGGCTCCCTGGTGGACAGCAGAGGCTGAGTCTTGGCTCTGCCTGACAGCCCTCGAGACACAACCCCAACTGCGTTTTAAATTCCCTTTCACCTGTGAAAGAGATGCTTTTCCCAGGGCTCCCTGCTTCCCCCGCAGAGGAAGCCCGCTCTTGCAGGCGGGGCCTCTCCTCCTGGGTGTCCCTCAGGTCTGAGCCTCAGGGACTGGTCCCAGAGGACCAGCTGGCCTTCCAAGTCCCTGAGCACCCTGCAGGCTCTGCAGAATCCACGGGCCCAGTGTCGGGCTCAGCGGCCGCTGCCGGGAGCCGCACAGCTCCGGTTTCTCCGGAGCCCAAGGGCCCCTCAATTTACACGTTGCTCCCACCCAGCAAAGGCCAGCGGGGGGCTCGGCCGCCACGTCTGTGCACCCAGCCAAGGGGAACGGTGCCCTTGGGGGAGTTTGCTGTCCCTTCCCTCTGCCTCTAGTTCCGCGTTATTCGCTCCGCTTTCCAAAGGCCGCGTTTGTACTTTGCTCTTCTCAAAGACTGTTGTCCAGGCTCCCACGGGCTGCGCTGCCCCCGGCGAAAGCAGATAGGCCTGAGGAGGGGGCTAGGCCTCTAGGAAGGACTGCAGGGACCAGGCAGGAGCCCAAAGTGTCAGCTGCTAGTGCCATAAACCACTGAAATTAAATGTCCTCCCTGAGTCATGTCTCCACCAAAGCAAATGCTCTTTGTATGAACTACAGAGCCAGGTGTGTGAGACTGACCCCCAGGCCAGGCAGGCATCCGCGGGGCAGCAGCGCTCAGGGGCTGGTTTCTAAGCCTCTGCCGGCTTTCTGCTCCCATGAGGTCGAGGCCTCAGGAGGGAGCCTGGGCCAGGTACCGACACAGCTTCAAAGCCATGGCCCCTGCACTCTGCTACCGGAGTGTAGGGTCCAGAAGACCAGGAGGCATGGGCTTTCTGGGGGAGGCAGACCCCCTCTCGGGGACATCATGACCTCCCTCAACACTGGAAAGAGCAAAACAAGCAAGCCTCGTACTTCCTCTCTTTGTAATGAAAACTAGACATTCGTGGCGGAGTCCAACGGGCGCCGCCTGAGAAATGGAGCCAGTTTTAGTGCTGTGATTTATCGGTGTCCCTTGTCCTGTTCGGTCAGAGGTCCCCGGGTCAGGTCCACCGTTGCCCAGCTGAGAGACCCTTCTGAACCTGCCTCCCCTCGGCCCCCGCCCCCGACAGAGCGAACGGCGGCGGGGATTTCGGAAGAGCCACGGGAAGAAGGCCCAGGACGCGGCTGCCCGCAGCCGGCCGGCCGACGCGTATGCGTGGCCACGAGCTTCCCGGGGCCCCTCACGCCACGTCCAGATCCTGGCCACCTGCGGGCGCGGGACTGGTTTTAATTTACAGGCCCGCGTCGGCCAAGATCAAACCTTCAGGTTCAAGGGGAAGTTTTCCCTCAGCGCAAGCGGCCGGCGACTCCGCGGGCGGAGGCGGCGAGCGCGTTCCGTCCCAGGCCGAGGGCCAGCGCGCCGTCCTCGCGGCGGGTTCCAGCG
>NW_011889313.1:225262-227587 GCF_000151845.1 Pteropus vampyrus
GTCCCTCCCCCCACCCCGACCCCCGTGCCGCATTTGGAACAAGGCTTTGCGGAGGGGGCGGCGGGGCGGTGGATTTGGGAGAGCTCTGCTTTGCATATTTTCAAGTTGAGGCGTTTGGTCCTGAGCCCGGGACGAGCCCACCCTGCGCGGTACCCAGGAGTCTGCCTCGCCGGGTGCCGCGGACGCTGGACGGTCGTGTCCTGCAGCTCGGAGGAAGGTGGAAGGGTCGTCCGGGTTCCGCGGGGCTCGGGGTCGGGTTCACGCGGGGCTTCCTCGATCTGCGGGAGGGGGGTCCTGCCAGGGAGGCGGGGTAGGAGGAGCAGCGGCCGGAGCTGAAGGAACCCACCCCGCTTTGCGTCTCCTCCCTCCCCCCATCTGTCCCTCATCTGTCCCTCCATCCCCCTCCATCCGCCCTCCCTCTGGGTTTCTTCTCTCCTCTGCACCCTCGGTGCTCTGGGCAGCACCGCGCCGGCGTCTCCCGCGCAGACCGCGGCCGCTCAGCCCCGCGCGCGCAGCTCCGAGCTCGGGGACTTGGGAGTCGCAGCCTCTCTCGGACTTCAAAAGCAAAAGGCGAAGAAGCCCTGGCCACTTGACAAACAGGTCTTTGTCACTGCGGCCCTCTAATCAAAGCGGAGGCGCGCGGATATCACACGGAATTACAAATAGCGCCTCATGCATTATGCACGCTGCCGTCTGCGCGGGAGAAAGCCGGGGCGCGGGTTCGGCGCCTGGCGGGCCAGGAGTTGACAGTGTGTGCCTGGGCCCAGCCTCGTACCCCTGGCTTCTGCCCCCGCCTCCAGGGGACGCCTCTTCTTCCCCAGCTGAGGCCGGCCACCCAGGCCTGCGAGTGAACGTCTCCTGGCAGGACATAGCAGCAGAGTGACAGACCAGAGGAGAGAGGGTGGGGAAGGGAGGGGGGTGGCTCTGGGCCAGAGTAACTTTCTGGGGTCCTCAGAGACAGATGAAAATTTCCTGTCCTCACCTCACTCCCATATGTCCACCCCTTCAGCCTCAGGTGTGGAGGCCAGTGTCCCCAGAGACCTAGCACTGAACCCTCCAAAGTACTGCCCACCCCCATTTCCTGAAACCCCCTGGCCCCCCCCCTCTGTAACCCCAGGGACCAGGCCTTCCCTGGGGGCTATAGTTCCCAGCCCAGACTCCCAAGCAAGGCTGTCCCCACCTCAGACCCCACCCCATGCAAGAGGGATTGCGGCTCAGACCAGGAACTGGCTGCCTCCAGGATTCCCCAAGTGACACCAGATGTGGCTCTGGACATTCAAGACCCTTAAGCCTGGGAGAGAATTCAAGGCCCCCCCTCCACTGCAGCCTCCATTTTAATTCTCAGCGTTGACAAATGGTTTTGGAATAACCCATCCTAAAAGGAAAGGCCCGCACCGGCTCCCTTCCCCAGTCTGGGAGGCCTCGTTTTTTCTAAGACCAGGCAAGCGAGATGACCCGGTCCAAAAATGAAACTTTGTCTGGGCCATGAGCAAAGCGAAGGTCTACCTGTCTACCTTTTGGGGACCCAGGAGTGTGAGCGCCCCTGAACCCCCTCCCCATCCCTGGCCGGGAGCACACAGGCTCCTTCGCTTAGTCCCCTCAAAGACAGAGACACGAAACGCCTAGTATTAACATTATTCTTTACACTGCAGCCTAAGCAAAGACTTTCTCCACCACACGCTTTTGCTAATGCGCAAGGCTGCCCCAGGCCTCAGGGCGGGCTCACTGTGAAAAGTGACATTTATGTTGCGCTGGGGGACAGCAGGCGGGAGGCAGGGCGCAGACCCCTCCCCCAGAAGCTGGCCCTGCAAAGTAGGACCAGGAGCGGCGGCCGCGGGTTAAAATCGCCTCTCCTCCGTAGAGAACGGGGGGTGCTCCAACGTCTCCGCGGCCCTTCGCCAGCTCTGCCAGAGCAGACGGGGTTCGGGACGTCTGTGGATAGAAACGAAAGTGTATTTGCTTCGTGGAAACACCAGCAGCAAAACAGAAAGTAGCGGGTGTGGGGATGGCGGAGCAAATTAAGCAGGGGCTGGGGGGTTCTGGTTTCTGGAAGGAAAAAAAGTTTCCAACGTTGGCTTCACCAAAAACTTTGCACGCTCCCTGGAGCCCGCGCTGGTCATGGGTTGGCGGCTGTGCGTCCCTCCGCGCCGCGCTGCCCAAGCCCCGGGTGCCCGGCCGCTCCTGCCCTCGCGCTCCCGTTGGCCTTCCGGCTGGGAGGAGATGCGGAGGCCGAATGCAGCACAAAACAATTAAAATGCCAGGAGACCTGGTCCTGGGGACGGAGAAAGGGTCCCGGGTGCGCAGGAAGCTGGGTCCTCTGTGCTG
>NW_011889313.1:228027-229753 GCF_000151845.1 Pteropus vampyrus
CAGGGGCCGACTCAGGATGGCAGCAGGAAACCTACGTTGGCGATTTTCGATTTTATGAAATAATCTGATTCCTGTATGTGAATTAGGTACATGTTAATGAATGGCACGTGGGCTAACTGCTCTCTCTCTCTCTCTCTCTCTCTCTCTGTCTCATTTACAGCGCCCAGGGAGAGGGGGCAATGAATATTCAAATGTTTAATATTTGCTTTATTTAATTCCTGACAGGTATGGCTGGGGTTTTCACATTCAGCCCAGTAACACCGGGCAGCCCTTGTCGTGCACGCGCTTAGTTTGAATCGGATCGCATGCCCCGGCTCCTAATACAGGCCACCACTTACAGCCTCTGAGGCCTGCAGCCCTGGGGAGGGCAGGGGTCACCGGGCCAGTCAACGTCCCCACAACCGTCAGCTCAGGCCCTCCCAGGCCCAGCGCACCAGGGTCACCCTTGGTCCTCCAGAAACGGAAGAAGCAAATTTCAAGGAATGCCCCTCCATCTGGCACAGTCCCTCCACCCCTGATCCCAAAGACACTTTCCATTAACAAGGACCGGGGCGTGTGAATGGTTTTCGCTGACTAGCGGGCCTTTTCAACAACAGTCCAGCCCTCCCCGCCCATTAAATATTTATCAGGATCGATCAGACGGTCAGGATTTTACAGACGTCTTAACACATTTCCTGGAGGGGTTCCCCTTACGGTCCTCCCCCTTTTAAATTTAGACGCCCGCTATGGGTCTCCCTCCCTGCCCTGTTTATTGATTGACACAAACATCCGCGTTTCAACTGTGAGGCTAATAGATTTTCATTACGCCGTGCTCTGTTAACGCAGCTCTCGCCTGCAGAGGACTGATCCGTGGACAACGGGGACATCTATGATATTAATAAAGGCCGCGATGGCCGGCCCTCCGCGGCTGTCCAGGGGGGTGGCCCGCCCCTGGGCCTCCGAGGGCCAGCCCAGAAAATGTAGGCTTATTTTTGTTTCATTTCTTCTCGCTTTTGCTACAAATCCCAGGATTTATGTGGGGGGTTCCTAAAACAGCCCTCACTGCAAAAACGCATCTTTCAAGCACATAGTTTGTAGGAAGGGACGCTGTTTGCCTTCTGTGGAATTTTCTCTCTCTCTCTCCACCCTCGTCGTGTACTTTGCAACATATGGTGGACATTAAAGCCTCTCCTTTCAGATTTAATCACAGGACCCTTGCGTTACGTTTTATTTAAGAAAAACATGATTTCTGCGGGGAGCGAAGCGGTTTACCTCGGAGGACCGCACATCACGGCGGGTTTCTGGGGACCTCCGCCGAGCGGACAATTGGGCCGTGACCTGGCGATGGCGCGCCCATCGCTGCTCGGGCTGGTTTCTGACCTGGTTCTGTTCCGGGGTGTTGTTTTTTTTTTTTAATTTTATTTTATTCCCATTTCTGGCGCAGGGCCGCAGCACAGGACCCCGAAAACGCAAGTTCCTATCTTCTTCCCGCGGGGTACCCCCACTGCCGCCTCACACGCCCCAGATGGGCCTCTGTCTGCCCTTTAGACAAACGCACAGGGCGCCAACGGCCCTGGAAACGGCCATCCAGGCGGCTCCGAATCCCTCCAACTTCAAAATGCAAATGACGCCGCGAAAGTGGCGCGCGGGCCAGCGCGACGTTTCCTCCGCGGACAGCGGCCCGGCCCGGAGCTCAGGCGGACAGCAGCCGCATCTGCGCGGCGCGGACCGCGGGTCCCAGGCCTCG
>NW_011889313.1:230564-242297 GCF_000151845.1 Pteropus vampyrus
GGGGGGAGGGGCGCGCCCGCCTCCGGCCTTTCCACCCACAGCTCAGCCTCCTGGCCTGAGGCGACGCTTGGGGCTAGAGGGCTGAGCTCGACCCGCTGGACCCCGTCCAGGAGCCCACCTCGGCGCTCAGCACAGCCCCCCTCCGCTCCCCGCTGACCGCGCAGGGGAGGGGCAGCGCCCGCCTCCTCCCTCCCCGCCGGGAAGGACGGGCCGGAGGAGGGGCGTGGACGCGCGGCGGGGCAGGGGCCGCTGTCCTGCCCTGGTGGAGGCCCCGCGGACAGAAGCAGCAGGGCGGCTGTCGCCCCGTGTGCGCGCCGCCCCCATCCGCCGTCGCACTGGCTGCGGGTCCTCGGCTGCACCCTGATCTGCAGGGGCAGCTGATCCCACTACCTCGGCTCCTCTCAGCCAGGAAGTTACTGTGTAGGGGGAGCCAGCCCCCTGCCCTGGCACCCGAGGACAGCTCTGCGTTCACCTCATTCATTCATTCACTCATTCGTTCACCCACCTCTGGCCCCAAAAGCAGACTGGCCCCTGGCGCTGACCTGCGACCACATCTTGAGGCTGGCTGAGTCTGCCTGGGTCCGTTTCCATTTCAGCTCTCCCTCTGACGCTGGGAGGGGGTTTTAGAGGGGCTTCAGGAGTTTGGACAGGACCACACACACAGACACACACAGATACACTCACAGACACACACAGACACGTACAGACACACAGACACAGATACATACACAGAGACACACGCACGCACGCACACACATGCGTGCACACACACACACGTCAGTTCTGAGCTGCTGCCTACATCCCAGCACGTCTGGGGTCTGTGCAGGATTACAGGGGGAGCCATGCGGGCTGCAGGCCGAGGGCACCAGCAAGACCCCTGGGCTCACGTGGCCCCGTGGCCCCGCATGGGCAAGAAGCCCATCTGCACGGCAGGGAGGCAGCTTCCAACTAATCAGCTCACCCAGCGTGGCTTCCGGGCCGCACGATGCCTGCAGTGAAAAGACCCTCCACGGGTTCGTAGATTGTCCCTTGGTACTTACAGACCAGCGGGACTGGCAGAGCTGAGGGCCTCCAAAGATGTCCCCAGCCTCACTCTGGCACCTGTGACTATGTTTCCTTACTGGGCAAAGGGGACTTTGCACATGTGACTGGATGAGGGACGCAGAGATGGGACGATGACTGTGGATTTGGCAGGCAGGTCCAGAGTCACCCCACAAGCCCTCGGAGGCTGATGCCCGAGAGGAGGCAGCCAGCACTGCTGCAGGGGCCTCGTGGGAAGCGCGACCAGGTCCGCAGCTGGCCCGGGAGCGGCCAGCGGGGAGGACACTTCAGTCCTACAACCTGAGGGACAGAATTTGACCGATGACCACAATGAGCTTGGATGCAGATATTCCCCAGGGCCTCTGACAAGAGCCCACATCGGTCGAGTCCTTGATGGTGGCTTTGGGGAGCCCTGAGCAGACCCCCAGGCTGCCGAGGCTCGTGTCCCAAGTCAACTGCGAGAGGCCGTCATGTCCGTGACCATTTGTTTCAGCGGCGACAGGATTGATGCATGCGGCTGTGCAAGCTCCCAGCGTCGGCCACCGCAGAACTAGAGCCACGGGACTTCTTACTCATCGAAAGGCAGGCCTGAGCGGGAGGGAAGAATGCGGGACTTTGGCCCGGACACCCAAATACTCTGTCACTGACCAAAGGGCAGGGCACAGTTTAGGGCCAGGTGTGGCCTGCCGGGGGCTCGTTCCCTTGGCCGCGCCCAGCAGCCCTGTCTGCGGTGCTGAGTACGCCGTGGGGTCGGCGAGTCGGGCTTCGGGAAGACAGCACGCTGCACGTGACGGACTCATCTGGGGACCCTGAGAAGGAAGGCAGGGCGCATACGGTCACCCGAGGCCTGCACGTGGGTGGAGAAGGGGACAGGTCCATCCACGGACGCCAGTCGCTCGAGCCATCGGGTCGGGGGAGGGTCAGGGTGCACAGAGCAGGGGAAACCGAGAGGGAGGAGTCGCTGAGCTGCGAGGGGAACCGAGGGAGGAAGGTTCTGGAAGAACGGGTTTCAGGAAGGACATGGAAAGGCTAACAAGAGGGTATCCCACAGAACTTTATGCCGATGACGCTCAGCAAGACGAACCGGACCGGAAAGACACGTCAGCGAAGCCGACACACACTGAACGGAAGACCCCAGCAGAGTCCCATGCCGGCCGGACGAGACGGCGTCAGGAACGAAACAGCTGCAGCCCACGCCGCCGAGAAGCCCCCGCATCGCAGGCCGGTCCCCATCTTTGTAAAAACCTGTCATCGCTCGTGTGCAGTTATCATCTAAATACGTACCTATCTATCCGCCCTGTCCGTCTGTCCGTCTATCATCTATCTACCTATCTATCTATCATTTCTTTGCCTCTGGAAGTGATTCAAACCCAGGCGTCGTGTTGGACACTGCAGGGCTGAGCAGCGTCCCCGGCCTCCATCCGCCAGGTGCCAGCACCACGTCCTGCCCCAAGGGTGAGGACAAACGAGGTCCAATGTCCAAGTCTTCACAAACTCTTCCAGCACGAGGGGTGGGAGGGACACTTCTGAAGTCATCGTATGAAACTCTCTACTCTGATACAAAAACCAAACAGGTTCTACAGGAACAGAAAGCCGCAGACGAACAGCGGCCGCAAACACACGCGGAAAAGCCGTTGACAAAACAGGAGCAGACCGAGCCCAAGGATGCACCCAGCACCGGGCGGCACACGCGCCCCAGGTGGCGTCTTCCAGAAGTGCGAGGCGGGACCGGCACTCGAAAGTCAATCCGAGCAACCCAGCTCTTAATCGACGACAGAGAAACTGTGTGAATATCCTAACAGATACCACGGAAGGAGGGGTACGTCCAAAGGGGACCCCAGGGCTGGCTCTGCGACCTCCAGACACAGCTGTGAAGACGGCGAGCGGGTGGTCGAGAGGGGTCTTAGCTCCACGTTCCCCACCTCTGCTCTCCTCTCCCATAGCCGACAATTCAGAGACCTTCTCCTGGTCCCACAGTCTTTTCCTGTGTCCCCAAAACCCGCAGGCCACTTTGCAAGCCGTCTTCTGTCACCCGCTGCCGAGGCGTCTGCCCGGAGGCACGCAGGAGCCGCTTGGCTCGGACGCGTCCCCTCTGCAAGTGGATGAAGCAGCAGGTATTCCGAGAGGGAGCGGGACCTGCCTGCACCACCACGAGGTGACAGAGGCGTGGGTGACCTGCTTCTCCGTTCAGGGGAAGGGCGGAGTGGCCCTGAACCCCAGGGTGACCTTGGAGGGGCCACGTCCTGAGGCAGCTGACAGTGACCCCGGGGGGCACAGTCCGTGATGCAGCATTTCCGGGCTTACACGTGGCTGTGGGTGCCGTGTCGCGGGGCTGGGGGAGGAGGACAGCGGGGGGAGCACGCAGTCCCCCCGGGAACGTTGAAGCGATTCCGGGAGATACGCTTTGGGAATCATGCAGTTGACAAGGGCCTCCTGACCATGGCCTTTGCGTGTCGTCCAGTCACGGCCGCCTGTGGTTCTGCCCCTAATGACGGCATCACGGAGTCAAAAGCGGCTCGTGCTGTGAGCAGCAGCTGCCATGGAGGCTTCGCTGCTGGCATCTCCCCGATGTTAAATCCACCAGGAAGTCCCCCGGAAGGTCACAGCGAGTGAGCACAGAGTGGCTGAGGGTCGACAGGGACAGCGTGGGGTGGGGCCCGATGAACCGTCTGTCACATAGTCTGTCACCCCTTCGAAGCAGATGTCACCCATCCCGGAAGAAAGAGCCTCGCCCGTGTCTTCATCAACCGTGTCTTCGTCATCGCTGTTTGCCGCTCCCTCCCCACTGCTTTGGTTTCTAGGGCCTTCCGGGAGCCTCGTCACAGGGCCGGACGCACAGACTGGGCGCTGCCGAGGACTACCTTCTGTCCACCTCGGGAGATGCCGCCTCTGGCCCCCAGCCGTCCTCGCCCCCCGTGCAGACACCCGCTTCTGCAGCAGAGAGCGGGGAGCCCGCCGTGCCCCGTTTCTCCCCCAGTGTTCAGGCCCCGGCCGGAACCAAGCTGCACGGAGTCTCTCAGCCGGGCACAGGTGGCATCCGGGTCACTCGCTCTGTGGGACGGGGCCTGTGCTGTGCATCAGGACCCGATGTCTGGTCATCCGTCCACTGCCTCCCACTGCGACAACCAAACACTTCTCCAGACGTCGCTGGTTGTCCCCTGAGGAACAACAGCATATCCCTGGGTTTAGATCACTTCTAGGACAAGTAGGAAGGTGGGTGGGTGGCTATAGATGATAGAAAGATAGATAGATAGATAGATAGATAGATAGATAGATAGATAGATAGACAGACAAACAGATAGACAGATACATAGATACATAGATATAGATGATAGACGATGCACTGGATGGATGGGTGAATGGATGGATATATAGGGAGATAAATGACAGATAAGAGGTGACAGATATGTTAGGCATCACAGGTGGTGATAAATATAATACAATTGAGCAATAGAGCCAACACAGGTGGACAGATGATTGGGCGATGATAGAGATGATGGGCAGAGTCTGACAGCAAAGGCATCGTTGACATTTGGGGTTAACCCAGTGTCGGCCGAGGGGCGCTCTGCGCCCTTCAGGGTGTTGAGCACCCTCGCTGTGGTCTCCACCCATACCCTGCCCCCAGGCTGACCGCAGACAAAGTGTCCAGACTTCACCAGATGTCGCCTCCGGCACGGGTCCCTATTTTTGCGCAGGCTCCCCAGGGCACCTCCGCTTTGTCGAGGGCTCCCGTGTCCCGGCCGCGCGCTCGCGGAGGCTTCCAGGCTTCATCTCGTCCCTCCGCACGGCGCGCACGGCGTGCACAAGCGTCCTCATTGCACAGGAGCACACGGACAGGTCCTGCGAGTCAACCTCGAGCTGGGGACGCCCACGCGCATGGGGAGAGGGGGACCCCTCCGCGCTCTGCGCACCTCCCAGCTCGCTGCGCCCCAACCTCAGCGCTTCGGCGGGGCTGGGACTGGGCGTGCGGCTACGGCGCACGCTCTGGGCGCCCACGCGGGAACAGGCCGCAGTGCGGGAAGAGCGGTGACCGTGGGTCTGCGTGTGGTAGGGGCGGGGCGCCCTCTGTCACCTGAAACAGCCCCGAGCCTCCCAGCAGCTCCCCGAGCGGGAGCTGGGACAGTGGGATGCTGAGCGCAGAGGCGCGTGCGCAGACCAGGGCAGGGGGTCCCCGTTCTTCTGCCAGACGCGCAGCATCCCCGAGATAAACCGCACGCAAAGCAGAAACCCTGCCCCCCTTCTCTGTCCGAACCCCTCCCCTCCCCGTTCGGAAACGGGCCTTTTCCCGCCTCCCGCACGGAAAACTTCCAAAACTTCCAGAACTTCAAGAAATGTCTGTTTTTGTTTGCACATGAAATCCGGTGTGAATAATGCCACAGGCAGGAGAGTCAGGCGTGGGTGACACACAGGCGTGGATGACACACGAGGCGCGTGCTCTCGGCAAGACAGATAACTGCTCTCGTTTTTTCTCCATTCCGTGACTCTGCGGCAGACGTGCTGGCGTTCCGGTGTGACTTCTGTGCACGTCGGTCACATGCGGAGCAACAGTTTCGGGTGAAGACACCGGCGGTGCCGTCGTGACATAAATGTCCCCCCTGTGTCGGATCGTGCATACTGGCTGTCCTCGGGCATCCGTCAGAGTCCCCCACGTCGCTAGCGCTTCTTCGCTCGGCAGAGGCCTGACATGGGGACAGCCCCGGACAACAAAGTCGCCAGAAAAAGACCATGTGCCCGGCAACACCAGCTCCGCCGTGTTTTCCCCAAACCCTCAGGCAGTGGCGGGGGCTCCCGGCCGGGCTCTGCCGCGCAGGACCCCGCAGGACGTGGCCCGAGGAGGCCCCGGTCCAGCTCAGCCCGGGGCGTCCTGGCTGGGGGGTGAGGGGTCCGCAGACATGTCAGCCCCGCCCTGCCGGACCTAACCCCGCAGCCTCCACAGCTGTCCAGCTGCCTGCGGTCTGCAGCCTGCGCCCGCACGGAGGGCGCTGAAGCCGTCGCCGTTGCCGACGCGTGTGCGTCTGCGCGCGGAACAGGGGAGCGTCCCGCCTGCGGGCGCGAAGCGAGCGGGGAAGCAGTCAGCGCCCTCCGCTCAGGACACGCGCCTCCTTACACGCCGATCGTTCACGCCGCATCTGGGCACGTGGGCACGACACGGCCCGAAACACTCCACACGATGCCCTCGGAGAGAAGCATCCAAACTCATCCTCAGTGAAAGGAAGAAGGATCGTGACACTTCGAGGGCCCTTCCCCATGCAGGGACGTGGTCTGCGTCCTCCGGGACGTGGGGACAGCCCGGGGTTTTCGCTCCACCCCAGCGGGCAGCGGCTCCCTGCCCCCCGGAGGAAGGAAAGCAAAGGCCCCAGAGCAGGGCACAGCCCGGCCGGTCCCGGGGGCTCAGGAAAGCCACGTGAGCTCGAGCGAAGCGGATTTCCATCGGACTCAGCACCCTGGAAAAACGGCGTGCACGCCTCGTTTTTAAACATTCGTACATACAAACGGGCGCGAATATTTATAGAACTGGATTCCTGCAGGAATTTGAACGGCCGCCCGCAAACCAGCACCCGGAATGTGGAATGCACAGTCTCGTCTAACGGGGTTTGGTCGCCCCCCCTGGTGCAGCCGCTCCCGGGGTCGCTTCCGCTCTTGGCCTCAGGGGGCGTCACCGGGCCCCTGGGACTCCGTGTGCTGAGTTATTTGTAAGCCTGAGCTGCTCGCCTAAATCCGTACTATTAATTAGGTGATTAGCAGCTCCCCGGGGTGCGTGGGTGGACCCGGAGGACACTTCGCGTGGAATGTGGAGGTGGCCGACGATGGACAAAGCTATGTTATTCATGAGGAGGGGACAGGGCCTGTGCCCGGGGCAGTGTCCAGGCCGCCCTTCTGCACAGCGGTTTGCAGAGAATTCCCTAGAGTGCCAGGCGGACGTCCCCGGACACCACGCGCAGAGCCAGCAGCCGCCTGCGGCAGAGGGCGCAGCGTCCACCGCAGCGGCGGCTCCAGAAAGCCCTAGAATGGGGAGCTCGCGGCCGCACTGCGCCCGCACAGTCGCTGCCCGCGCACCGCTCAGCCCCGCCAGCCCGCAGGTCTGAATGAGACGAAAACAGAGCAGATCCGCAATCTGTCATTTTCCCCCTCAGTTTCATGCCCCTCACTCCTTTCGGAACCAGAAACATCTGTAAAACTGAAAAATCCACTTGCTTGAAGTCGAGTCCCTGGGCTCCCTCGGGTGACACCCCAAACATTTCAGGGGTGACGGATGGGAAGGGAAGAGACACAGCATCACGCAGCGTGCCCACTGCCTGTGTTGTCTCGGGGTTTTGGTTTTTTGAACCATTCTACCTGACAGTTGAAGAATTTAACTAATGATCTCGGGAAAATAATGTGAAGCATTATTTAAATAACCGGAAACGTCTCTGCTGACCCTCAGCCGATACTCATTTTCCCAAATTAAAGGAAATAGGAAATCGGAGGCCGGAGCCGTCAGGACGGGCTGAGCCTGCAGACTCACCTGTGACGTCCTCTGGAGAGTTCGGACCTGGGCGCAGGGCCGAGATGTGTGAGGCACAGGCCCACCCGTGGCCTCCCCCACCCCCCCATCTGCTTTTGTCCTCCTTGAATGTTTTTGGGGTTCTCTTCAGGGTACTGGAAAACGTTTGCCAGCGAGGGAAAAGAACAAGCTTTTGTCCCAAACAAGTAAGCCCCCTTTGTGTGATGTCCTCCATCGTCTTCAAAAGAAATAAGATGCAACCAGGGCTGACGATTGGGGGGCAGGGGAGGGAACCCCAGTGGTCACTGTGGCTACAGAGGTAGCTCTAGAGAAAAGAAAGGACAGGGCCCCTCCTCCAGTGCTAAGGCTGCTTGCTGCCCCACGGGACGAGTGACCGGGCTGAAAAGGACAACTTATGGACAACCGGATGACACGGGTATCTTCAGGAAAGAAAGAGGGCGTCTGTTTTCACGGGATGTAGCGCACAGGGAGAAGCCCCCGTCAACATGGAGGAGGACAGTGTGATTGTCCCCAAGCCACGGACCACCACGGGTGGCCAGGAAACCGGCCGAAGTGAGGGGAGATGCCTGGACCCCCAGGAGGAACCGGCACTGCCCACAGCTGGGTCTCGAACTCGTGGCCCCCAGAACGGAGATATGACCGACTTCTGCTGTCCGAGTCACGCAGTCTGGGGTCCGCGGTCACAGCAGCTTTGGCGACCTGGCACAGATGCTGGTCATCCCCAGCCCGAGCCTCCGTCTTCGTCAGCTCCGGCCACTGTAGCAAAGGACCACACTCTGCGTAGCTCAGTTCTCAGCATTGTGCAGGCTGGCAGTCCGAGGTCAAGGTGTCGGCACGCAGGTTCTGGGAAGAACGTCCTCCTGACTTGTAGACGACCGCCTTCCGCTGTGTCCTCAGGAACTGGATGCTCGTCCCTTCCTGTTATGAGGACACTGATGCCATCATGGGGGTCTCACCCACAGGCCCCGTCCATCGCGACCCCCACCTCCTCACAGCACCTGACAGGGGTCATGGCTTCAGCTGGTGAGTTTGGGGTGCACGCATGGAGTCAACGACACCAAAGTGACTGAGGTCCTGCAAACGAGCCCCAAAGTACCTTCACCGAGAAGCTGGCAGCACAGCGTGGTGCACAGCGGTGCACAGAGCTCCCGTTAGGGTCGACAGCAAGGATGCCAAGCCCTGGACCCACAAGGCGCCAGCGGTGTAGCGTGGGGACAGAGGGGACACGTCCCGAGCATGGGGTGCCGCCGCCATGGCTGGGGACCGGCACCATGTGACAAGCAGCCCCGAGAAGCGGCACATGCCATCAGCACACACTCTCTGCATTTCGCCTCAACGGGGAACCTTTCATTCGAAGGCCGTTTTTCGGAGAGCCCGCACGGTCTCGGGGTCCGACGCGGTGACCCGCCTGGGTGCCCCTCGCAGTGGCTGAGTGGGGCGTGGTCACTCCGTGCCCCTGAAAAGGGGGGACTTGATTCCACGAAATTTTTGTAACTTTTCCCAACTGCGCAGGGACAATGCACCCCAATACACTTCATTTTTTTTTGGAAGTTATCGGAAAAATTTGGTGTACACATTGCTTAGATTTATTTACTGTATATCATCGTTCTCTCCTTTCTTAAAACAGCTTTACTGGGGTCTTGTTCCCGTACTGGACGATTCAGCCGCTTAAAGGGTGCCACGCTGTGGATATTCGGAGCGGTACAAACGTTGTCACACTCGGGTTTAGAGAATTTCAATCGGCCCCAAAACAAACATCACCCGCGGCCCCTCTGCCTCGGTCCCCACCCCGCGGCCCCGTCCCATCCAGCACGAATCCATCTGCCGGCCGCGCAGGCGTCTGCGTCCCCGGCACCGCGGCGGATCAGAGCCGTGCGCCGTGTGGCCCCGCTGCCCGCTTCTCCTCCGGGAGAACAGACAGGTCCCGGGCGTGGAGCTGCGGCGAGAAAAACGTGGCCTTATTCTATCATACCCGACAAAGCTCTACCTAGCAATTAAAAAAGGAGCAGTGCAGAATGTGACGTCCGTCTGCCCTGCGGGTAGGGACCGCGTCTCTGCCAGGTCCGGGGCCGGCTCCCAACGCCGGGACTGGGGCCCCCAGCGCCTGCGGCGCTTCGGCTTTTAATGGCCTTCCTCCTCTGTCCGCCTCGGCTCCACTGCATTTCATTGTTGAACGCTTTCTGAGGATTTTCTGCGGCACAGTTTACGGAATGGCACCCCCCCCCCCCCCCCCCACTTCCCGCAAACGGCCACTTAGTGTCAGGAAGGCCCTGGAAGCCAGTTGCGCTCTGCTTGTCCAGGAGAAATGACAACAGAGTTCTTCTGTAATTTGTGTCTTTTTCTTGGCCCGTGTTCCCTCGGGAGGTGCAGACTCGGCCGAGACGCGTTTGCAGTTGCGACGAGGCGTCTGCGAGCCGGAATTCATGGGGAATGCTGAGTCCGCCCAGGGCGGAGAAGCGGGCTCTACTCCCGCACGCGGGGCGGGTCCTGGGGAACCTTAAAGTAGGCTTGGAGAGCGGGGGCGCTCATGGGGGGACGACTGTTTCATTGGGAGTGCTCTCCCCCTCGCCCCCCCCCCAAAAAAGTCGTGCGTTTCAGCTGCAGGAGCCTTCAGGAGAAAGAAGAAAACGCAGGATCTCAGTCTTCGCCCCACGGGACCAGGACTCCGAGAGCAGGCCAAGCACCGAGGCACCTGTCACGGATAAGCACCACCGTCACCCCATCTGCCGCAAATGCACCTCCGGGACACGGTCCCCCGCTTCTGCCTCGACGGGAAATATGTGGGCGACATGCCTCAGCCCTGAAAACGGACTGGGACCGGGAAGGTCCAGAACACAACCAGAAATTTAAAGAATAAAAGGTTCCAACCTTTATAATGAAAGCACGAAAATCTCCCACTAAAAGCCAGGACCCCACGAGCGAGGCACACGTGGCTGGGGTGGGGCGCAGGGGAATGGCCAGTCCCCACCTGCACCTCCAAGAATGTGTTTCTGTTATGGGACCTCTTATATTTCTCTATAATCCCAGCATCCTGATTTTATTTTTCCCTTGGGAAGCAAAACGGCTCCGAGTGGAGCTTCGGCCACGACGCACATCTCCACCCAACGTGTCTGTCTGCACCACCCGCGCGCGGTGTCTACGGGAACCCGCAGAAGTAGATGCACTTCACGCCCGTGGTTTTCGTTCCTCTGTAGTCTGGTTGGCGACTTTGGTTTTCGCAAAAGGCGTCTTTACACCATAAAAGCGGTTCGCAAGCTGGATGGAGAAATACAGAGTCCTTTGCTAAGGACACTGAGTCCCAGACACTTCCAAGGTTTTGAACCTCGTCCCGAAGCACAAAGCACACTTGCGGACACTGTGCCATTGGACTTATCCGTGTCCACGTTCTCCCAGGCTGCGGGGCGGCGCTTTAGCGGGGGAGATAGGACGGGTCAGACTTCTCTTGCCCCAGTGATCCTGCGGATTTGCACACACGAGCACATATGCAACAATGCGACACAAAGCGCATCGTATCTTCGGAGCTGAGGCTGTAGACTCTGCCTGTGAGGACACAGGTATTACAGTAGCCGTTTGAATGTTCACCGAAGAGCAGACATCAAAGGGATACAAGAGGTTATTCTGACATAGGATAAACCGCACGTAGGTGACACAGACACCCGGGCAAATGTTTCGAAGGAGTTTAAGTTCTCTTAAATGATTGCGTTTCCTCAACTCGGCTGCTTAGCAGAGTAGATGCTCAAACCTTAAAAAAAAAAAAAAGGAAACCACTGATTTGTTCGACTTTTTCTTTTTGCTTTGTAGAAGCTGTTTACATATGATGGTTCTTAAGCCACTGTCTTTCATGCAGTGTTCGCGTTTGTTCTGTGTGGGGTGCTTTCCTTTTAACTTTGTTTATCCTGCAGTTTGTCGTGATATCTTTAACCGTTTGCTACCATTCTTCTTGGTCGGTAAGAAAGGGTCGTTCCACCCTAAAATTATAAGGACACAAGGCAGAATGCTTCTCCAGCACTTACATGGGCTTGTCTTCACATCTGCATTCCATTTGGAATTTTCGCGTGGGATTTAAACTAGTCATCTCACTTAATTTAATCCCACGCACCCCCAGAAATAATCAAGCCATCCAGCCGGCCCCATTATGAAATAATGGACACTTCCCCCACTGAGCACTGCAGGCACGCTGCCCGGAC
>NW_011889313.1:242347-243129 GCF_000151845.1 Pteropus vampyrus
CACTGTCTTTAATGCAGTGTTCGCGTTTGTTCTGTGTGGGGTGCTTTCCTTTTAACTTTGTTTATCCTGCAGTTTGTCGTGATATCTTTCACCGTTTGCTACCATTCTTCTTGGTCGGTAAGAAAGGGTCGTTCCACCCTAAAATTATAAGGACACGAGGCAGAATGCTTCTCCAGCACTTACGTGGGCTTGTCTTCACATCTGCATTCCATTTGGAATTTTCGCGTGGGATTTAAACTAGTCATCTCACTTAATTTAATCACACGCACCCCCAGAAATAATCAAGCCATCCAGCCGGCCCCATTATGAAATAATGGACACTTCCCCCACTGAGCACTGCAGGCACGCTGCCCGGACACGGACTCCATTTCCAAACGTCTCTCTCTCCAAATTCTCTGTTCTGTGCTTTAGTATTTTTTGGGGGGGGGGTGACAGAGTCATAGCTATGAAATCACTGTATCACATCTAGAGCTTTGTAAGGGTGTTGACGGACCCACCAAAAGACTCCCCTCAAATTCATAGAAATCCACTTTGTCACCAATGGGGGTTCAGTTTGTGTCTCCCTCCGTATGTCCCCTGGGGGAACCGATTTGAATTTTCTGCAAATGTGCATTAGCTGTTGTTTTTAAGGATGGCTCAGGGGTCTGGGGACCAGGTTATTCCTTCGGGGTGAAGAGGGTCAGTCCTCAGAGCAGAGATCCGAGCCCCCCAGGGGGAGGAGCTCAGAGCTTGTCCCCTGTCCCAGCCCCTCTCCTAACAGCCCCTCCGGCCCCTCTGGCGAG
>NW_011889313.1:244465-245336 GCF_000151845.1 Pteropus vampyrus
TGTGAAGGATCTTACCCCACACGAATAACTGAGAAAGTGGGCGCTCACACATGTGTTTGAGTTTGGGGTGGCTCTCCCCTCCGCGTTCATTTTCTCTCGTCCGCACGGAGCGTGTATCTCATGTTATTGACACAAAAAGCCACAGGTATATTTAAAAGGGTGTCTGCAGGACAAAGGGTTTCAGGTGAGCCAGTGCTTGAGCTCAACAGAGGGGCAGCGCCGTATGGGGGAGGCGTTTAAAACGGACTTCCCGTGCGTAAAACGAATATTCACTACCCAGGGTCTTGGCGGCTCGGCTGGGTCCACCGGGAGGACCCCGAGGATGCGCATCGTCGCTGGACAACGCCACCTGGACACGTGGCACGTGGGCGTGACACCCGAGTGCGGTGGGGGGCCTGGGAGGAATTTATGGCTTTTATTTTGGCAAGACGCCCAAGAAAGGCCCGTGGACCTTTCCGTGTGTTTGGACCACGAGGCTTAGGCCTCGAGGACCTGACCCTTTGGTGGCGGTGGCATGTGGTCGTCGCCAGTAAACTTAGCGAGAAAGGGATTTCGAGTGACTGGTGTGTTCCGAGCACATTGTCACCGACATTCGAAACTCAGCGCAGAGCACGCCGGGCCAGGCGGCTGTTTGCGGTTCTGTGACTCTGCGGTGTGCGGACCTGGGCTCTCGGCCTGGGCAGGCGAGGGGGCGCTGAGGACGTGCCTAACGAGACCCCACGAGGCTTTTCCAAACAAACATACCTATGCCCACCCCACCGAAATTTCTTCCTACACGGATCCCAGGCCGCCCAGGCTATCGTAGCTGGCAGGTGGTCTCCCACATAAAGAAGATGCAGTTACAAGAAAGACTAGCCGTGTTCGTGGGTGA
>NW_011889313.1:245386-245715 GCF_000151845.1 Pteropus vampyrus
GCAAGGCTGGGCCTCCCTCTCGGCTCTTACCCCAGAATCATTCCAGATTCAGGAAGAATTAAACAGAAAGATGAAACCGTGAAAGTCAAACAAAAGACAAAGGGGCATGTGTATGACCTTCGAGTCGAAAAGTCTCCCTAACACTGCCGGGAAGGCCGGAAGCCACAGAGGAAAAGACTGGCTCATTGGCTACGTAAAAATGCGACACTTCGGTCTGAAAATCCCTCCGCAACGGCACGAGAAAGCGACTGGTCATGTGGAAAAACGATTTACAAGACATGCGAACAAAGCGTTCATTTTCCTAACGTACAAAGAGTTCCTGCATTTTA
>NW_011889313.1:245765-246137 GCF_000151845.1 Pteropus vampyrus
AGGCTATCGTAGCTGGCAGGTGGTCTCCCACATAAAGAAGATGCAGTTACAAGAAAGACTAGCCGTGTTCGTGGGTGAAAACACACCACCTACTTCCCGTCGAACGGTGCAGAACCCAGTGAGATCTCAACTGAAATGAGTTTTCTGGAGAAATTATTCGAAAGGTCACGGGAAGCATTGAACATGCAAACACGGCCAGGACGCTGGACAAAGGAAACGCCTAGGCGGCTGAATAGTAAGATACACGGTAGATAAAGACAATGTACGTATAGTAAGATACAGTGTATGTATATAAGATACAATATACACATATTAGACACAGTGTAAATATAGCAAGATGTAATATACATATAGTAAGCTGTAATGTAAATA
>NW_011889313.1:246187-258026 GCF_000151845.1 Pteropus vampyrus
CAACAACAAAAGATGGAAACAGTGATAAGAAAAAGAAATATTTGTTGAAAACCATCATGGAAATAAATGCTGATCGCCATCGAAGTTGGCGGGGGCGGGGGCGGGGGGTGCAATCTGGAAAGCGACACCTCGAAGAAAGAGCGGCTTCGCATTGGCGGTTGTTCACGGAGATGCAGGCCCAGGTGCTGGGCGGGGTCTGGGGGACTCGGCTTCTTCCATCGCGTTGACGAGCGTCAACCGGCACAGCACCCCCCGCCCCCGGAGGCGAATCTGTCAAGCGGTTCCTGGGCTCGTGCTGGCGGACCCCGTGCTCCGAGCTCTTCCTGCAGCAGACGCGCCCCGCCCCGGCCACACGGTCGTAACCCGAGGGCCTAGGAGGTCCACGGCGGCGCGGTCGACACAGCCGGAAGGCGGAAGGAGCCCTGTGTCCTCCAGGAGCGGCCTACACTTTCTGATTTGTGTGTGGCGTGGAGTACTACACGGCCATCAAAAAGGACCCGTGGCCCCGTAAGCAGAGGCGTGCAAAGCTGCGCGGGGCCAGCCAGCGCGCTGACGGCGGGGACTGCGAATGTGCGCTGAGCGCAAGCGCGTCTCGGGGGAGATGCAGAGAAACGTGTTCTCGCTCCTCACCTCCCCCCCTCCCCTCCGACGATGGATCAGCTGGCGGTACGGTCCGCGGGGACGTCCGGCCCGCCCCCTCCAGAGGCGCCACGGGGACCCCGCTGTCAGCACAGCGCCGAAGGCCGAGCACCTCGCGCTCCATCGTCCCCGGATCTGTCTGTCTCCACCGCTCACCCTCGTCACCTGCAGTTTTCCGGGGAAGTGGAGGCACCACGAAGCCCCGCGGCCCAGTACCCGGCGACTGTGAGCTCCTACCACGGTGACGAGCAAGGAAAGGTCCCACCAACGCGTGGCCCAGGACGAAATCGGTCCTCCGAAAACGTGCCTCTGTCCTGTGACACTGCCCGTCCTTGCTGCCAATCGGTACAGGAACTAACGTTCCGCGATTCTGAAATTTTACAGCAAAGCAATTTCAGAGCCCCCAGGGAATGGGGGATGGGCTGGTGGCCCCTGTGTGACTGTCCCGGGGCGGCTGGAATAAGTCACCGCACACCTGAGGCTGCAAACAACAGGAACGCATCTTCTCTCCGCCCCGAAGCCAGAGATATGACAGCAACGTGTCCCAGGGCCACCCCCCTCCGGAGACTGCAGGGGACAGTCCTGGCTTCTCCAGCTTCTTGGGGCTCCCTGTTTCCCAGCTGCTGGCCGCGTCCCTCCCATCCCTGCCTCCGTCTCCATGTGGCTGCTCCTCTGTGTCTGTGTCACTTCGTCAGTCTCTTACAAGGACAGTGTCAGTGGATTTAGGGTCACCTGCTCCAGGAGGACTCGTAACGTAGTCACGTGTGCACAGACCCTGTTTCTGAGTGGGCAGCGTGGCCGGTGCCCCGGACTGGGACTCGCACACACCTCGGTCTCTGTGCAGGGGACACAGAGCAGCCACCTGGCCACCGTCGCGTGCTCGGAGGTCGTCGTGTGGAAGAGGATGTGAAGTGACCTTCCGTGACCTTCTGTCGCCCGCACGCACACCCGGCTGGAGCAAGGTCCCGCTGCCCACGGCCGCTGCTCTGCGCCTAGTCGCCTGGGACGGCGCGAAGCCGCAGCCACCGCGGCGAACGGCGCGGTGATTCGAGGAGCGTCCCGCCCGCTTGGCTGCTGTGAAGCGGTCGGAGGCGCAGCCCTCGCAAGTTCTGAAATTCACCGGAATCGGGCGCACGGTAGTGACGGATTCGTCACGCGCAAGGGCCACCGCCTTGACACAAAGGGGCTCTTTCTCATCCTCGGGCTTGAGGACGGACGTGCCTCCATGAGGAAGGTCATCCCCCCCTCCAGCTGGACACAGGCGGGACACACCAGAGGTGCCTGGCGGGTGGGGACGCGACCACACGTGCGTGAGGCTCGTTCCTCTGTGCCACTGAGCGGGAAACGCACTGTGGGGGTGGGGTACACTGCCGGGGGCGCACACAGTGGGGGCGCATGGAGTGGGGCACACGAAGTTGGGGTGCATGTGGCCCAGGCCACAAAGAGTGGGGGCGCACGCAGTGGGGGCCCTTGGAGTTGGGGTGCATGGGGGCGGGGCGCACGCGGCCCAAAGACGCGTGGGTCCGTGCACCGTGCTTTCATGTGTAAAATCGCGTTTGGTCGCCGTGGCTGCCCGGGACGCCGGAGAATCCGCAATGGCCGGATCGGAACCGAGGCAGGGTGTCCAGCTTCCCCCACCTCTGGGCCGCAGGAGGATGGCCAAGGCCCCAAACCCCACTCGCAAGACTGGAGGAAGCCGCCTGGGGCGTCAGTCCCGGATCGGCCTCAGGTGAGCAGCTCGGCTGGACCCAGGGGACGCAGCTGGCCGCCGGGAGGCTGTGGCCCCACAGCAGGGAGGGGGCGATGTCAGGGGACGTCCACGCACACAGCTCCCCCGTCACGGGCCTGAGGGGACTAAGTGACCCACGTGCAAACACTCCTTCGGGGACAGAAGTGGCCTGACGGAGGGTCTCCGTGGTGCGGTCCTGCCACAGGGTGCACGCCCTGCGGGTCTCCTCATCACACCGGCCGCGTCACCCGCACCTCAGAGCTGGGATGACGGGCCCTTCCCTGGGCCGGCTTTGTCCGCCCACAAGCTCTTCCCCCTGTTCCCCAGCTGCTCTGGCGCCCAGCAGTGACAGGGCTGTTTCTGAATCGCGAGGTCACAGAGGCCGTTCCCTTGGGGTGGCTGCTGGGTGGGGGGCCCAGGGAGGGGTCGGTGGCCATTCCCACGCAGGTGTTCGTGCCCCCGGGCGGGACTGACACCAAGAGCGAGGGACCAAAATGAGAAGCTCCGCTCAGGTGACACTGGACGAAGACGTCTCAGCGTGGGACCCCGTTCAACGCGCTTTTGTTTCCTTTAAAAAAATTCACATTTTACACTTTTTAATCTATTTGTATCCAACCTCCCTGCCTGACGTCTGAGGCTGCGTATAAAAAATGGGTTATGCATCCGAGGAATGATTCAAAGAACACATCGCAGACCCACGGGAAGGGAGCGGCTTGTCACCCAGCGCACGCCCGGCTCCGTGTGCGCAGTCACAGCTGGTCTTGATGCCGCAGGGGACCAGGGGCTTTTCCCAGGCTTCAGCCCAGCATTTTCTGTTCTTTTGGTCGGGGGCAGGGCTCACCCTCCAAAGCACAGAGCTCTGTGTGCACCGTGTCGAAAACCTACGATGGGAGAGGGAGAGCGACTCAGGAGGAAATGCTGCACGGGGGCGCTGGGCACGGGGAGCCCCTCGCTCTCCGCTCCCGCCCCAGTCAGCAGCTCCGCCGGCCGGAGGCACCGCAGAAGCCACGGCAGGAAACAACCGCCTCCGCCGCTTAAAAAAAACACAATGTTTCCATTTCTGCTGTACACGTTTTGGTCAATTTGCACTAAATCCATTAAAACCCTGCTTACACTTAAATTTATGACCGCCCATAAATATGCCGTACTCTCCAGCATGTTCGCAAATGACGGTCTTTCATTCGACCATTCAGGTAAAAAAAAAAAAAAAAAGCCCATTAATGCTTCTGCGGAGCGGGTGGGGGCGGGGGCGGGACGCGTCCTGGAGAACACGTGGGGGTCGGCGGGCGGCGCGGCTGCGCTGAGCCGCTGTGTCTGTCGCTCCAGCTTCTGGGGCGTCCGCCTGCAGCCAGGACCCCAGCGCCCGGCCCGGCCCTGCCTCTCCGCGGTGGCTTCCCGTCACCGTCTGTCACAAAAGATCCTCCCTCACGGTCCACCATGGAGACCCCGTCAGCCTCGGGGCGGGGAGCCCGACGGCCATGCCGTCTGGGGAGCACAGGGAGGACCGGGCCCCAGGGACTGCTGCATGCGAGGAGGGCGCACGAAGCCCCCGGCCGTCTCTCCGACGTGCTCTTTCTTAACGCACGAGTTCACGGGGCAAACCCTTGGGGAAGCCAGGACAGGCAAGTCCACGGGGCAGAGAGCAGACCAGGGGCTACCAGGGGCCGGGGGTGCACGTGGACGCCGGCTGCTCGTGCGCCACGCCTGCTTTTCAGGAGCTGACAGTGGGAAGGGGACAGCGTGTTACAGCCTGGCAGACGCGCTGCGTGTGTCCTGCCGTGAACACGCTCAGCGCCCTGGGTTGTCGCTGTAAAAGGTTAAATGTCAGTGTGCGAATCTCACCTCCATGCAGAAAAACGGATGATCTTCGAGAAGTAAGACGTCGGGGTTGACGCTGAGCGGCTCAGGGTTGGCGGAGGCGTTTAGGGGAATCGTTAGGACGCTGAACGCACTCTGCGTGACTGGTACGGGGCAGAGCGGTCACCCGCGTCTGTGCCCGCGCGGATGTCGGCCCCAGGACAAACCGTCACGGAAGCTGAGGCTTCCTCCGTGACGACGCAGCCACCCGGCCCAGCCTTGCAGCCAGGAGGGGGTCTCAGGGAGCCTGAGGAGGTCCATGGGGACTCTGCTTTCTGGTCAGCGCTTGTAAATCTAAAAAATAGAGTTTCATTTCTTTAAAAAAGAAACAAAACAAAGCCACTTCAACAAAGGCAGCTGTGGCCAGGTTCCACATGTCACAGCTCCTGGAGGCTTCTATCCCCAGACATGGGGGTCAGCAGGGACCCCCACTCTTGGCTCTGAAATTTTGGACCCCAGGTGACCCCTCAGATGGGGCGATGGTGCCCCCTCAGCCCAGGGCGTGTTCCTCATAAGTAACCTGCCCACAGCAGGCCGAGAGGAGCACCGTGCGTTCTCGGGCAGGGCCCACGTGAGCCGGGCTGCCGGCCTCGCTCCCTCCCGCTTCCCCGGGGAGGCACGGCTCTCGTTAGCCACCTGAGGAAAAGGAAAAGCATGTGGTTCACGACGTGCTCCTCATGACAGAGAAAATCGTATCTGGGGCAGAGTTGTCGGCACAATCCCAAAAAAATCTGCATCCCGAGAAAGGTCGCGTCCTGAGCTGCAGCTGGGAGAGAACCGGCAAAGTGCGCCGTGCACCTGTGCAGAGTGCCTCCCGCCCCCAATTCCGTGCCGAGCGAGACCCGGATCCTCCTGCACAGGAAGCACTCAGGGCAGGAGACGGGGGCACTGGGGGAGGCCACGGCCGACCAGGTGTGCGCCCCAGACCGGAGGCCGGCCCCCCAAAGGGCTCTGCAGCAGCAGGGGGGCGGCAGTAGGGAGCAGGCAGGGCTCCCCGCCCCGCCCCGGCGCAGGAGGGGGCTGCGGAGGTCCGGCTGGGGCTGCAGCGTGGAACCTCGTCCCAGCTCCCCCAGGGGCCACAGCCTGGCGGGTGGTGTCCCGGGCGGCACGGACGGGCCGGGAGACATCCCATTCGGCGGCATGTGGGCCGCAGCTGCTCACAGATGGGGCTGGGGAGCGTCTCCAGGGAGGAGAAGCTCATTTGCCTGCTCTGTCAGCCTCGAGGTCACGATGTCCTAATCACCACGGGATGGGGTGCTGGATCTGGTTTCTGCCCCCCAACCCTGACTGCTGGCATTTTGACTGAGACGCAGAGCCAGAGCTCCATGCTCTGTGCACCCGCGTGTGTCACAGGACGGTGTCGCTGACAGGGAGGACACGGGACACCACGTGCGGACGTGCTAAGCGGTGGCGACACGTTCAGGATGACGGCGTTGCCGGCAAAGCGCACACAGTCCCCCTAGGGACATCCACGGAGATGACGCCCTGGAGACCGAGAAGCACGTTCTCCTCAGGCTGTGGAATCGAAATGTGGAAAAGGATGTTTCTACCTCCGTCAGAGAGGGCGAGAGAAAGTGAGGGGGAGAGACAGACAGACAGCGAGACAGAGAGAGAGACAGAGAGACAGAGAGACAGAGAGAGACAGAGAGAGACAGAGAGAGACAGAGACAGAGAGAGACAGACAGACAGAGAGACAGAGACAGACGGACAGCAAGACAGAGAAACAGACAGACAGACAGACAGAGACAGACAGACAGACAGACAGACAGACAGAGAGAGGAGAGGAAGAAGGGAAGGGCACCAACCACAAGCCTAGGGGGCTCCGTCCGTGCACCCCTCCCTCGTCCCCCGTCCCCCGCATGCAAAGCGACCGACCGTCAGCCGTGCTGAGTCCGATGAGTTTCCCCCTCATTAACTGGCATCGCTTCGGCCTCAGTCCCCGGATAGAGGGTGTTTTTCTGCGTTGCCGAGGCCGCAAAAGCTCCTGGGGCCTCCCCCCTGGAACACAGATGACGTTTTCAATGGCAGGGACGAGTCTTCACAGCCGTCGTCACGGAGTCCCAGCCCCCCCGCCTGCGGGGAACGCGGTTCATGCCAACTGTTTGCTGAAGATTAAAGCGTCATTGTCCTTAGATGCCATTGGCTTGCTGACTCTTGGATCCAGCCAGGACCTCTCCGGACCTTCCAGGCCCCCCGCCAGGCTCCAGAGGGCTCCCCAAGCCGCCTTTGGGGTTCCCGGAGCTGCCACGACAGTGTCTGTGCCGTTCCCGGCCCCATCGCAATGCTGCAGCCTCCGCTCCGGGAAAAGCTTGTGCCGCTCGCTCTCAGCCCCGCTCACGGGGAGGCGAGCGAGGCCACCTGAGCAGCAGACAGCGGCAGCCACAGCGCGGAGCGGGGGTGCCACGCCCGTGACGGGGGGCGGGGGTGACAGGCACGCATCGCTGCGGACCCGCTCGGCACTCGCCCGGCGCTGACGTGGCGTGGCCCGTCATCGCTGCGACGTGCGTGTTACCAGCAGGCCCGGGGCTCGTCCTCCCGTGGGTGGACACATGTTGTCCCCCTCCCCGCAGGCGGGACCCACAGCTGTGCCGCCCGGGGCCGGCTCAGACGCCCCAGCTCAGATGCCCCAGCTCAGACGCCCCAGCCCGTCCTGTGTGCCCCGGCAAGCCGTCACGCGACAGCCCCAAACTGGTTCTCATCTGACTCAAAACGTCAACGGGGAAGTCAAAAGATGTCCCCAAGCACGAAGCTTCCTGATGAGCTGTGTGAAGCATCTCGAGGGGGAAAAAAAACCTATTAATAAAAATCCACAGCGCTAAAAAAAAAATTATTCCGAGTCCCAGGGGGGTAAATGTCTGACATTCATTTTTATGTCGTATTAAAACGTTTCCTGGTAAGTTTTAGCACTTGCAAAAAAAAAAAAAAGCAAGTCAAACATTGGCTTTGAGATTCCGACAGCTGTCAGATCTTCGCAGCCTGATAAATTATGATTCTTCCCCGTGCGCTCAAGCACACGGCACGAGGCGTCCATTGTCCCGAGAACGACTGAGGGACACGGGGTCACCATGAGGATGTGCAGGGCACGGGCACCTCTGACAGCGCAGCAGAGGCTGAGGGGGCCCCGGACGCCGGTGCTCACCCGGCTCTTCAGCGACACGCCGGGAAGTGACAGCGGACGGCGCCCTGACCCTCAGCTCACGGTGGCCGCACGGCCATCGTCTGTGTCGAGGCTGAGGCACTGGTTCCGGCCGCTTCTGCTTCTGCCCGTGGCCCTCGAGTATCACGTCTGGCATTTCTGCTCTAATGCGAACACTCGCCGCTCCGTGGCTGTGCCGCGGGCCTGCGATGCCCAGCTTCCTTCCCAGCGTGACTTTAATCCCGGTCAGCGTCCTGGCTGCGTCTTCGCGGAGTCTGAGCTGCGGTCCTGAGTCTGGGGGACGGTGCAGACAAGGCAGCGGATCGGGCGTCTCTGCCGGGCACGCGTTTAATCTCACCCCGGTGCCCCGCCCGTCACTGCCGGGCACTAGCCCATTTGAAATGTGTCCTTCTGGGCTGCTTGGTCCCGTGCACGTCCCGATGGGCTGGGGAGCCCACCACCGTCCCCACCTGCTGCTCATCCCCTGTGCCAGGGACGCTGAGGATAGGACCCAGCATCGTCCGGCGGGCAACGGCTGGACCAGGATGCGGGCTGAAGCCCGGAGTTCACACCTGACTCCCGTACGAGATGTCACGCGTCCGGCCACGAGCCTGCCTGTCATCAGCACCCTGTCTTCATGGGCGGCCACCCTAACACAGAGCTGTGGCCGATTTCGTCCAGGTCACTGAAATTCAGCAGGAAGTGACAACAGCCCGGCTACTCGATCCTCCGTCCGAATGGCGGTTACCCACAGACACCCGGTGGGTTCGCACGGCTCAGTGGGTAAAGCCACACAGAAGCAGAGGCTGCGGCGTCGACCAGGCCACCCCAAACTCGACCGGACACGGTCATCACGTCACACGGACGAGCGCGCCGTGACCCGTCCCGCTGTCGGCTCCGTCGTCCTGGAAGACGCTTTCTTCCTCCCGTGGTAAGTTCGTTACGGGCGTGAACGCTCCTCACGGAACGAGTAGCGGCACCAACGACAGACGGCACGTCCACCGCCCACCCGGTGGCTGTCGCTGCCGCTCCGCGGCCTTCCCCATGCGTCCCCGGCTCTCAGTGACCATGACTCGGGAAAACACCGGTCACAGGAGGACGCGGATGGACACAACGTCCCCGTAGCTGGACAGTCCCAGCGAAGCCGCGGCTCGGGAGGCCTCCCAAGGTGGCGCCAGACCACGCCCTGCACACAGGAAGCTGCGGAATCCCCGAGGCCAGTGTCCCGAGGACCACGCCCGGCGCCCCTCCCTGTCCCACTTCTGCGAAGACCGCGCTGCACGCAGCAGCCTGGACCCCTTACTGTTGCGTGCGTTTTGCCCTCGGTGATTCGTTTTTAGACGTCCAGGAGACGCAGAGCAGCACATGTGCTGACGATCCTCGGAGGCCACGCCGTCCCCAAGTGTGACGGTCACAAAGCAACAGCCTCCCGAGGGCGGCGGGGACTCGGGACCGCGGGCCGCAGGACGCATGGCTCTGCGGTCACACGTAAGCGCACGTCCCTGGTGACCGGGCCCCCCCGCTGTGAGGCTTCGCTCCCGGGAGAGGGTCCCACAGGCACGTGGGGTTCGCTGGAGCGATGTCTGCGATGCCCGAGCCCCGGCCACCCTGTGTCCCGCGGGGGATGGACGCAGCCAGATGCCGAATCGCAGCAGACAAGACACACGAGGCGGCTGAGTGGCGGGCAGCAGGGCCGCCACGTGGACTTATGGACGGATGGCGGGGCCGTTCCTTGTGCCATCTCAGCCCGGTGAGTGGCCGCTGTCCTCAGCAGCTCGCAGAGCACAACCCCAGACACAGGTCCCGGACGCAGCCTCCTGCAGGACACGTGTCTTTGCAAGGCCGAAAGGCCGAGCACTCTCAAGGGCCCCGAGTTGGCTCTGGATGGGACGAGGACAGGTCCTGAAAGACGCCTCCGACCTCCCGCAGAGCGGCGGCGGCCGAGCTGGGGTCCCGAGCTGCAGCAGGGCCTGGCCGCAGCCGGGGAAGGAGGCCAGCAGCTCCTGCTGCCCTGCAAGGCTGTGTGGGGAGGATGCCGCGTGCGGCACAGAGGGGGGTCTGGGTGGCAGCCTGGCTGGTGCCACAGGTGTCGGCCACAGGTGCCATCGGGCCTGGACTTAGAAGCAGCTCCTGCCCCAGGCTGCACGCGGCAGGACCAAGTCACCTGGAGCCTCTGAGAACAGAGGCAAGGGCTCCTTTGTGCTTTGGGTGTGCTACATGACGTGCGGTTGGTGGCCTACGGGACACCCGCAGACACGCAGAGCTGGGCAGTTACCGTCCCTCCACCAGGTGCATTAGGGTGCGGTCCTCGGCCAGCAGCGATTTCGTCCCCCGGGGACCTGCCAATAACTTCAGACACTTCTCATTGCCTGGGGCGGGGGGTCGATGCTACCGGCATCTGGAGGGCGGAGACCACGGACGTCACCCAACGCCCTGCGGTGCACGGGACGCCCACGGCACAGTCGTCAGCCCCGGACACCCCCGGCGTCAAGGTCGACAGAACCTGACCCGGCATAGAGATCGACCAGCCACGCTCTGTGCGTCCATCTGTCTCTGTCTCTCTGTACCTACTGTCCGTCTGTCATCTGTGTGTCTGTCCCTGGCTGTGTTTATTATTTATCTACCACCTATCAGTTGTCCATATCTGCCTAGTCGTCTGTCTATAAATACTTATCTGTGTCCATCGTCTACGTTTATGAGTCTCCATGTCCACCACGTACCTACGTCTCATCCTCTGTCATCTATGTGTCTAATCTCTCTTTACTTAACCCCTCACCTGTATCCGTCCACACTTACGTGTGCACTGAAGTCCTCACTCCTGTGCCTCCGCGCCCAGGGGACACTCGGCGAGGGCCAGACACGTTCTGGGCTGTCACAGCGAGGGCTGTACGGAGGTCACCCCATGCCCTACCGTGCACAGAACATCCCACGACACAGGAGCGCCCGGCCCCAGATGCCGACCGTGGTGCTGGTCAGGCACCTGCTCTCCGTGTCAGTCGCGGAGAAACGCTCACGTTCAGCACGTCGCCCGGCGCAGACGCGGACTCGGTGGCCGCGTGCGTCGCTCTGCTCCACCGGGGCTGGTCCCCGTGTCCCCGGGCACCCTGCTCCCCGCCCTCCGGCCGATTTTGCCGCTGGACATCCGACGAGGGCAGACAGGAATCGCCCGGAGAAACGCTCGCAGGCAGCGATTTAAAGGAGCTTTGTGCCGCTAAGCAGCGGCCTGCACGGCGCGTGCACCATGGTTTATTGATGGGACTCGAACCTGTTTTTCTCATGAGACGCTGCCACGTTTGGATCCCGGGTCCCGGAGTGGGGGAGGGGACTCGAGGGAAGCTGATTCGGAAAGTTGAAGTTTGTGTCTTCCGTGGGCGATGAAGAGACTGAAAGTGCATTAAAAGAAAATTTTAACCGTCATAATAAAATCGGAGGCTTTGCAGAGTCTGCTCTCCAGCTCCCGCGTGGCCGGGATGTCTGTGCGCCCCACAGCGCGCCCTGCGCACGAAACCTTCAGAGCTCAGGCTTCCGTCGGTGGGCGCTGGGCTTGGAAATCTGTCTTTTTCATTAAAAAAAAAATTTTATTATCCTGAAGTAAAAGCGACTGTGTGCACTGGAGTTGCGCAGGTGTGTGAATGCTGACTCCCATTGCACAGACGCAAACATCGTCCCCCGTCCCCCGAACCTCCGTCACGCCGTGCCTGCACGGGACACGGCCCCACCGCGAACCCCAGGGAATATGCATTTTAAAGCCGTGCCCCCAAACAATGCTTCCGCGGTGAAGCCCCCGCCGTGCTGAAGAGGTTCTCACCTGACACGGCCTCGAGCTGGGACCCGGCTGCACGGTTTGGTGCTGGACGCGGCTCCAGGCAACACGCTTACTGTACCCAAGCCTCCGTTTTTAGTGCGAAACGGAGGTGACGTTTGCCTTGCAAAGCGCGCTTGAGCAGACGCCCTGGCAGCCCACACCGTAAGTGTCCGTGGACTAACGCCCGCTACACGGCGTTGCGTTTTACTGCTAGGGGATCGAAGCTTTTAGACGCCGCGAAGGTACATTTTTGAAAAAGATGCGGCTTCTGCTTCTGACCACAGTGGAATGAAGGGACCAGATTCATTCTCCTGACGGGAACGAAACACGAGGTGAGCAAATAAATACCCTGTGGGCTGTGGAGACGCGGGGCATCGGGCACGGACCCCCGGGAAGCGGGGGAGTAGCGAGCTGAGCCCGCGGTAGCTCCGCTCACAGCCTTCGGAGGTGACCTGGGTTCCATCACAGGGGGGCCCAGGGGGACCTGGAGACGCCCCGAGTGCTCAGACACAGCTGGGACCGCGGGTCACAAACGCAGCGAGAGTTCACAGGACAGACGGCCACGGACAGAGAAGCCCAGAGAGCGGCTCCTGGTCCCCCCGAGGATCCGCCCGCCGGCCGGGAGGGAAGCCAGGGTCAGGGCGAACGCCGAGGGCGGGGAGCCGGGGGAACG
>NW_011889313.1:258486-260651 GCF_000151845.1 Pteropus vampyrus
CGCAGGTGTGTGAATGCTGACTCACATTGCACAGACGCAAACATCGTCCCCCGTCCCCCGAACCTCCGTCACGCCGTGTCTGCACGGGACACGGCCCCACCGTGAACCCCAGGGAATACGCATTTTAAAGCCGTGCCCCCAAACAATGCTTCCGCGGTGAAGCCCCCGCCGTGCTGAAGAGGTTCTCACCTGACACGGCCTCGAGCCGGGACCAGGCTGCACGGTTTGGTGCTGGACGCGGCTCCAGGCAACACGCTTACTGTACCCGAGCCTCCGTTTTTAGTGCGAAACGGAGGTGACGTTTGCCTTGCAAAGCGCGCGTGAGCAGACGCCCCGGCAGCCCACACCGTAAGTGTCCGTGGACTAACGCCCACTAAACGGCATTGCGTTTTACTGCTAGGGGATCGAAGCTTTTAGACGCCGCGAAGGTACATTTTTGAAAAAGATGCAGCTTCTGCTTCTGACCACGGTGGAATGAAGGGACCAGATTCATTCTCCTGACGGGAACGAAACACGAGGTGGGCAAATAAATACCCTGTGGGCTGTGGAGACGTGGGGCATCGGGCACGGACCCCCGGGAAGCGGAGGAGTAGTGAGCTGAGCCTGCGGTAGCTCTGCTCATAGCCTTCGGAGGTGACCTGGGTTCCATCACAGGGGGGCCCAGGGGGACCTGGAGACGCCCCGAGTGCAGCAGACACATCTGGGACTGCAGGTCACAAACGCAGCGAGAGTTCACAGGACAGACGGCCACGGACAGAGAAGCCGAGAGAGCGGCTCCTGGTCCCCCCGAGGATCCGCCCGCCGGCCGGGGGGGAAGCCAGGGTCAGGGCGAACGCCGAGGGCGGGGAGCCGGGGGAACGGCGAGCGACGCGCACGAACCCCACGAGAGCGCGTTCCCGCCGGCCAGCTCGGACACCCCGCGGCTCACGCGGCGTTGCATAGAGACGGACAGTGACCCCGTCTCGGCAGTTGGGCAAATTAACCCTACGCGAAACGCGGCTGTGGTCCATGCCAACGAAATCTCAGGGCAGAGATCCAACTGTTGATCTCTCCCGCATCCCAGAACAAAGCTAAAAAAAATACGGGATGACGAACGTTTCCGGCAGCAAAGACGGCCGAACTGAAAATGCCCGGCGTCCGATGCAAACGCAGCAGACACGAAAAGCAGAAGAAACGTGGCCACACCGTGGAGCGACATCGCATCGCGCGTTCGAGCCCATCCACGCACGGCCGGCGGAGAGCTTGGGATCAAAAACCAGGCAGAAGAACCATTCTCACGAGTGCGTTCCGTGTGTCCAAAAAGCAAGAAAAAAACATGTTTGACACAGACGTGGGGGAAAAAAAGGCTCCCATCAAACTACTGCAGAGGAAAATTACAATGGCTGAGAAAGACATCCACGGCCGGGCTCGAGAGCACAGAAGCAAAGATCCGTCAACGCAGACACAGCGGAGCACGGGGAACAGCGACTTCACAGACGGAAAGAGCGCCAGCGACTGTGGGCAGCGCCACGCGGCCCAGGCCTCCGCCGGCTTCATCCCAGGAGAGGGTCTTAGAGCGACACCGGCTTCACTTTATTCGCTTTAACGATAGGGTCATCCACAGGACGCGGGGCTCGGTGCCTCCGCGGATGCTGAAATGAATGTTTGCCTTTTTAAGGAACCGTGCAGTGCGTCCGTGGGCCCGTGTGTGTGCGCGTGCGTCTGTGGACCCGTGCGTGTGCGTGCATGCACGTGTGTCCGTGTGCCTGTGCGTGCGTGCGCGTGCGTGCGCGTGTGTCTGTGGACCCGTGCGTGTGCGTGTGCGTGCGTCCGTGTGCTCGTGCGTGCGTGCGTGTGCGTGCGTCCTTGCGTGCGTGCATGTGCGTCCGTGGGCCTCTGCACGTGCATCCGTGTGCCCGTGCGTGTGCGTGCGCGTGCGTCCATGTGCACGTGTGTGTATGTGTGTCTGGGGCTTCTTCTTGTCTTCTCTGCTGGAAAGAAGTTAAACTTTGCTATGTTTGGACTGTTGGGCTCCAAAGGTGACCGATGACGGTGACATTACAATTACACCACGGATAAGATGTCGCTTCCGAGAAACCTCATTCATTAGCATCTCATAAACGTGGAATTGGGGATGAAATTTATCTTCATGTTGATGATTAAGGAGAGACTTTCTAAGGAAATTA
>NW_011889313.1:260701-261643 GCF_000151845.1 Pteropus vampyrus
CGCTCGCCCTCTGCCTGGGTGAATGTTACCCTCCCTGCACGTGCTCTGTCTGTGTGACATGGGACGCCAGGCGGGCTACCGAACATGCCGGACGCACCACATCCAGCTTTGTCCAGTCCCGTGGTGAAACTTGTGATACGGACTCTGGCGATCTTCATTTTTTTCCCTTCCCGGCAAACGCAGACGAGTGAGAGGGTGGACATCGTGCCTGTTTCCCAATCGTTCCACGGGGCTCGGTCCCGCAGGCTTGTGCGTCCAGCCCAGCTCTGCCGGAGGTTTCCGGCCGCACGAGGTCGGGCTCCGCCTCATGACTTTGCATCCGGCCGAGCACCCAGTGCTCACCTTCCCCGCTGGCTCGTCGCGGTCAGCTCCTGCCACGTGACGAGCCGTCCCTTAACTCCGAGACATGGGAGCGAGATCGTTCTCGCTTACTCGACTTCCGCTGGCCGATGGCAGCCGATCGGCCGGGCTTCTGGACGGAGCTGGGCTCAGCTCGGCGGCACGTACGTTCATCCTGGGCCTTAGACATGGTCACGATGATAAGCAAGGAAACCAACAATAACTAAATGCCACCTTTCTTCCAGAAAAAAGACTTGGGACCCTGGGTCTCCTGACGCGTTCTGCCTGCGCCCGTCCGGCTGTTGGGGGACCGTGTGCTACATTCTGTGGCAGGAGAGTCACAGACACCGAGGAGAAGCCACGTGGAGACAGAGGCAGAGATCGGAGGCAGGAAGACCCTCCCCTGGAGCCTCCGCACGGACTGAGGCCCCCGGACAGCTGATGCCACACTCCTAGTCCCCAGGACTGCGGGACAACCGGTTCCTGCTGTTCAGCCCCGACTTTGGGGTCAGTTGCTACAAGAACCCAGAAGGCCAGGACGTGAGCAAGGCGGCCGCTCAGCGGTGAGGCCTCCACTGGCCCAGGCTGCGGAGCCCAGAGGCG
>NW_011889313.1:263202-267892 GCF_000151845.1 Pteropus vampyrus
GCCGCCGCCTCGGCCACGCGCGCCTGCGGGGGAGCATCTGCGATCGAGCCGAAGCCGACGTGAGCAGGAAAAATAAAGTCACGTGAATCGAATCGGCCACACACCCCGCCTTCAGCCACAGTCAATTCCAAGAACGTTTAGCTGCAAAACGAGCAAGTGACTAATTGTGTCAACGCTGCTAATTGTGCGCACCGAGCGCCTAAGCGGGCCGCTCCCCGTGACTAATAAGAAATCAATTAGCTAATGAAGTGGCCATTAGACGAGCCGCACGTCGCGGCCGGGGTGTCGCTGCCGCCGCCCCTCCCCGTGGTCCCCGTAATCCTGCGCCATATGGAGCACACGGCCTTCGGCGAGGCTGACGCAGCATCGTGACTCGGCCGCTGGGTTCCTGCCGGAGCAGAGCGCGGCCGCTTCCCAATTATTTTTAATTGCCAGACACTCTCGCAACTGCGTCCGCTGCCACGCGCCACAGCCCCGCCTGGCACAGCCCCGCCTGGCACAGCCCCGCCTGGCTCAGCCCCGCCTGGCACATCCAGTGCAGGCACATAGACCGCATCGTCTCTGTCCAGACAGCCCTCAGTCCTGGGTGGCCAGACCCAGGGGACCCCACTGGGCACACCAGACCTCGCCGGACACACTAGACCCCTCCAGGGACGAGCAGGTCCGGCCGGGCCCCGCCTCCCACACTGCAAAGTCCGAGCCACGTGCACACGTTATAACTAGACGTGCCTTAGGAGTGCAGGCGTCTGCAGGTGACAACTGGTCACTTCTGCACAGGGAGCTGGCGACCCTGCCTCCTGCTGTTGTCCCCTCGGAACGCGTGGGGAGGAACCGTCAGCGCCTCCAACAGTCTCTGACCTGTGCCCGGCGCGGCGAAGTCCTCGCCCCGGGAGCTGCTCCTCCTCCTCCCGCGTCCAAATGAATTCGGTGCCTGAGTCGGGACGGGTCCCGCCCGCCTCTGCCACCCACCGTCCTGTGTCCCCAGATGTGATGACGCTTGGGACGTCTACTTAAAAACAAAGCTTAGCGAATGCATTCCATGGTTTGACTTTTAGGTGACTTGCAGATTGAATGAGTTAATCCAGGGCCACCCCCGCCCCCCCCCGACTCCTTCAGCAAATCTGCCACCGGCAGCTGCCGGGGGCACGGACGTCAGGAGGAGGCAGATGCCACGTGACGTTTGCCTCGTGAACGGAACACACCGGCCGCGTAAGTGCGTTCGGCAGAAAGCGCCATCCATCCTCGTACATTTAGCTCACGGAACGAGAAGTGACACGTGTCCCTGTGATTCGTAAGGTTGTCGTGGAAACCTGGGGACGCTGCTGTTTATGAACGACAAGCACGACTTCTGGCCCGAGGCGACGTACGCTCCACGCGGCCACGAACGGGGCCGCGGTTGCCGGGCAGGGAGAAGCGGCCGGTCTGCTCCTCCGTTTGGGGATTTGTCCTGCTTCGTCCCAGGCAGGGGCGACGAGGGCGCCACCTCCCCACACACACACTTCTGCCTTTTCTCAATCAAATGCACCGTTTTCTGCCCAGCAGGGCACAGATTTGGGGGGTGGGGGAAAGGGGAAACTGTCGGCCGTCCCCAAGCACCTCCCTCACATGCCGGCCTCCGGGTCGCTGAGAGGCTGGTCCCTGCGGACTCGTGTCACGAATCCTGATTTAAAGGACGACACCAAGTCTCACATGGGGCTTCGCCAGTTCTACCACCGGGCGCCTCGGCGAGCCTGAGCACGTGAAAGCCGCTCGGCAGAAACACGGTCGTGACGCAGAGGCCCAGGAGGCTGTCTGCACGAGGTCCGTCCCTCCCCTCGGCTCGGGGAGCACGGCGGGGCCGGCCCGTCGGACAGCAGAGGGACGGTGCCGACGAGGAGGACGCCTCCCTCCGTCCACACGTACGGTGCCGACGGCGAGCCTTCGTGACCTCCGACGTGGCTCCTCCTGCACAAGCGGATCCCTTCGCCCCACGCCAAGAAGGCAGCAGATGTGCCAACGTCACCCCCCGTGACACGCGGCCCCCATGTGCGGAGCCTGCTCGAGACGACACCTCACCTCGGGCTGCCTCGGGCACGGCGAGCGAACCCCAACATTGCATCGGATTTGAGGATCCTCTCAAGTGTCGATGTCACTCTGACATGTATGTCAAAGACTGACCTTCGTCCGTCACCCGAATGAGTGACACTTAAACCCGGTGGCTGCCTCGCGTTGAGATGTGAGATTTTATACAATGTCCAGCTTTTCGCGCATTTTTAGTGCCGTGTCTTTCCTCGTCTAAATGACTCACGAGTTTGCACAGAAGCGTGAAGATTCCTGGGCAGGTGGCACAGAGGGGTCGTCAGGGCTACGGGGAACATGAGCCGCTCCGCTGGGCAGCTGCGTCCTCAGCGTCCTGCGTTCCCGTCGCCTCTGCTGAAGCAGCTGCCCCGTCACCCACAAGCCGGGACGGGGTGGATGGAGGGTAGATGGGTGGATGGATGATGAGAGCTTAGATGGATAGATGGACGGGCGGACGAGTAGATGGTAATGCATGGATGCAGCGGTCATGGATAGATAAAGGACAGACAGATAAGTGGATGGTGGGCGGATGGTGGCTGGATGGTGGGTGGGTAGTTGGATGGATAAATGGATGGACAGGATGGATAGAGAGAAGGTGGATAGATGATGGCTGGATGGGCACCGGCTGGACGTGTGAACTGGAGGACGAGGCGCTGGGCAGGTGCTGAAGGCTGCACAGGCTGATGGGTACAGGCGCTGATGGGCGGAGGCGTGAACGGCTCAGTGCACGGGCAGGTGCTGAACGGACGGGTAAATATGGACGAAATAGTGGTGGCCGCATGTTTAGATTATGAGACTGGTTTTTCCGAAGGTTGATCCTCCCTGAAATCTCTTAGCATGACCCAGAGATTCGGGTTCTCGTCCTTGTGCAGAGCCGAGACAGTTCTCCACGCACGAAGCTTCCCATGCGTCTGGGCGCAGGGGACTTTGACGCAGGCGCGAACTCTGCCACCGTCTTTGTCGCTGTCAGCACGGTACGTATTTTCCCCTAAGAATCTTTCATTTTCTTTGCCTGAGGAAACAGGGAGGGCTGAAGTTTGCGCGGGAAGCTCATCACCGGGCAAGTCCAGAGAAACCTCTCCGTCAGCAGAAAGCAGACGTGGACACAGCTGGGAGCCGGGTAATGAGTGTGCTGACCCGGGCTGGCCCTGGCGGGGGAGGGGACACTCGTGCCCGAAGCTCGCGAGAGGCGGCACGTCCGTCCACGCGCTTCGCAGACGTCCGGGGGAGCCGCGACGCGCGGTTCGCGGAGCTGGGGCGCACAGGGACCCCGCGCAGGCCGCCGGAGCCTGTGCCTCACGGCGCCAGAGTGAACAGCCGTGAGCGATCAGGCGCACGGCCGGGGCTGAGAGCCCCGCTGTGTGGGGGATGGGGGCTCCCCACTCGTGTTCCCCACGCTGCTCCCCGTGCCTGACGCGGGCCCTCTTACGCAGCCAGTCCAGGATTCCCACCCACTTCCTGCTCCGGATCTGCTTTTGACTTGGCCGATTTTACCCACAAAGCTCGGCGATCGGAAGCTGGAATCGTGGCCGGTGCCCGCGAGCTGGCCCACTGGGGACGTCCAAAGCCGAGCTCACGGCCGCTGGGCCTCGGGCCGCATGTCCGTTCAGAGCCTCTGAACAACGGGGCCCGGCCCGCCTCGCCTGCCCTGCCGGCCTCGTCCGTCTCCCAGGATTAAGCGGGGGCCGGGAATGCCTTGGTTGGCGTCTGCTCTGCAGCCCTGCGCCCCGGTACGATCCAAGTGAACTCTTTTTTTTAATATTTTCAAATAACTCCTGCAAGGCGCTGGACCCGCGCTTCGCCCCCTCCCCTGCCCACCACCACAGCGGGTTCTGGACTCCGCATGGCGGGTGACCTGTGACCTGGGGGAGGCTGCATGGCCCCAGGCCCGGGGCAGACAGTGGGAACTGGCCGCGGGCTGAATCAAAGGCCTTGGCTGGAGGGAATGGGCTCCGCAGACTCCGGCAGGAATGCGCCCGCGGTCGGCGAGGCTGGCGGCCAGCACCCCCCGCCCCCATCTGGCTGTGAAAGCCACGGGCAGCAGCTCCGTCCCCAGGGCGCCCGGCCCTTCCCGCGGTTCCCAGGCCAGACAGCAGGACGCTGAGGGCAGAGAGACGGGGCCACACGCCTCCCGCTGGGGACAGGGTCGCGACGGGCTAGTCACGGGGCTGCCAGACGCCTCTGACCTTCCCCGCCAGCGGGGAGACCCGGACGGCAGGCGGGTCCCGGCCCCAGTTCCAGCACGGGTCACGCACGACACCGTTACAAGTGAGGACAAGTCACCCCCGTGTGGCGCCCGGGGCCACCCCATTCCTTCCTCGGCACAGAGTCATTTCCTTTTAAGGAAGTGGTTGGGTTTTCACGCCGTGGGAGCTTGGTGAACGCAAAGCGGTGAGGGGACGAGGCACGCTGGGGTCAGAGACAGCGGAGAGACAGACAGGCCCCCAATTTCCCCGTGTTCCCTGTAGACCCTCAATTCCCCAGTGTTCCCTGCAGACCCCCAATTCCCCCGTGTTCCCTGCAGGCCCCCAGCTCCGCCCGTGGCCGTAAACACGGAGCCCGCAGCCCGCAGAGCGGACCCCGTCACCTGCTGGCTTCCTGCCCACGGCCGGGCCGCCCCGTCGCCAGCCTG
>NW_011889313.1:269196-272615 GCF_000151845.1 Pteropus vampyrus
AGGCCGGTCCCCTGCCTCGGGAGCCGACGGCGCGCGCTCCGCGTGGAACTGAGTCCGTGTGCGGCGCTTCAGGCATGAAGCGGGTGGGGGGCGAGGCGCCCCCCGGCCTGTCAGGGCCGCGTGACGCGCGGGGGACCAAACGAGACGGCGACAAGCCCATTCTTCCCAAGGATCCCGCATCCAGCACGCAGCGCGGCCCGCGTGCGACTCAGGGCCACGTGTTTGCGCACGAGGTTTCGCTCCGCGTGGTGCGCGCGCCCGCGTGGCCCACATGGGTGTCCCCGTCCAGCGGGAAGCGGGGTTCACGGCGGCACTGCCGTCCAGGGAATTAAGAGGGGGCGGAGCCCACTGACGACCCCGCCCGCCGTCCACGCGAGTCCGCGCTTCGCCCGCACAGCGCAGCGGGCGGGGACCCGGGCGGTGACGCCTCTGGATCCGGACTGGACCCGGCTCCGGCTCCTGCCCCAAGGTCCTCTCTCTGTTTATTTGATAGACAGCTTTGTTGAGACGTAATTCGTCCCATGCGGCCATTCACAGTCCACATTTGAATGGCTCTCTGTGCGTCACCGCATTGCGCAACTGTCCCCACTGTGTGATTCTAGAACATTCCCGTCATCCCAAAAGGAGACGCGTCCCCATGAGCACTCACCCCCAGCCCCTCCCCCAGCCTGTGCCAAGCACCGCCCCCTCCTGTCTGTGGATGGGCCTGTTCAGGACGTTTCCTGTAAATGGAACCCACACTGCGTGACCTGCGTCTGCGTCTGTCACTGAGCGTCCTGTGTCCGAGGTCTGTGCACGTCGTAGCCCGTGTCAGTGTCTCCCCCTTTTCACGGCTGCGTAGTACTCCCCGACGCACGGACCCCGTCCTGCTTCCCGTCATGCCTCGATGGATACGTGGGTTGTTTTCGCCTCTTGGCGATGGTGAACTCAGCAGATTCTCAAGGGCGCTCAGCCTGCAAGGACTCTGGCCGGGGTCTGGGCTGCTCGTCAGGGTGACTGACACGCGTCCTCTGCTTCGTGCGGGAAGCCAGCAGCCCCGCCCGCCCTGAGCCGCAGCTGCATCCGGGAAGCAGGCACCTGCTTCTCCTTGGGGATGTGGCTCCTCCTACAATTTTTAGTAACTGGCCCCAAAATCGATGCCTTTGCGAGATGTCCCTTGCAGCCTGGAAAAGGGACGTTGCTTAAAGATGACATCTTTGCAGACGTGACGAAGTGAAGGATCGGAGGTGAGTCCCCTGGAGCAGGTGGCCCTAACCCCAGTGACAGTGTCCTTATAAGGGACAGAAAGGGTGACACAGACATAGAGGAGACGGAGGCAGAGATGGGAGGGACGTGGCCACCAGCCCAGACACGTCTGGGGCCCCCAGACGCTGGGAGGGGCAGGGAGGACCCTCCGTGGAGCTTCCGGAGGGAGCGAGGCCCTGAGACACCCTGACCTCAGACCCCTGGTCTGCAGCAGAGGACAGGATGGTTGTCTGTGGTTTTAAGTCCGTCCACCCGCAGCTCATGCTCACTTGCTACAGCTGACTCTGGAATCTCATCTACGTTCCAAGACACCACCCGCCCCCCGATTTGGAACCCCCCGGGAGGAGACACTGCCCCCCCTCCGAAAACCAAGACGCGCTCACACGGCAGAGCATCCGGGAAGCCTCGCAGGGCAGTGGAGGAGGCATCGGACCCGGCGGACGGAGCCAGAGGTGACGAGGACACATGCACCTTTGCTTCCCCGAGGCTCAGCCGCCGGAGCGCGACGGTCCGAATCCCCCACAGCCTCGCCGTCCCGGGAAACGGCTGCCGCTGAGAACCCCCATCCCCGCACGACTGACCGCAGATTCAGACGCCCCCGCTGCTCGGGGATGAGCCAGGCACAGGCCCTCCAGTTCCCTCGTGCGTCGTGAGTGACCAGACGCAGTGCCGATCTCCACGGATCGGGTGGGACGAATGCTTTGAACCACACTACGTCCCCCACGGAGCTTGGCCCAGCCTGAGCTTAAGCGAGGACTGAAACGCGGAACCGGCCCGGAAAAGTCGCTTAGATAAAACAGACAAGCGAGGGAATGGTCAGTGCCAGCTCGTCAATCAAGGAAGTCTTCATGGAGGAGGTGGCGGTCGCCGGCAATTTTATGTCCAACAACAAAGATTAAGAGACAGCGGTAAAAAAATCGGGCAACATTTTACGAAGACTGGCAGCGCTGACATCAGCATTCAAATCAACCCCTGGGGGGAACGCATGGGGGTGGTTGCTGGGAGGCCGCCCTTGGAGCCACGATTCATCCACTTATTCGCTCGTTTCACAAACAGTTCTTCAAGACGTAGTACGTGCCAAGGGCTGTTCTGTGTGTGGGGAAAAGTAGCAGCGAGTGACGCAAGACACAACCCTAAGCGCCACGGGCTTCTGTTCTAACTGCAACAACTCGACAAGCAGGTCAGGTAACATGCATGGGGCAGGCGGTGACGGCCGTGGCAGGCGGCGTGGCACAGGCGGTGACGGCCGCGGCACACTAAAGCATGTCGAGGAGCACAGGGAATGCCCGTGGACAGGGTCTTGCTGGGAAGGTGACACTGATCCGTGGCCAGACAGAGGAGGCGGGTTCTCTCTGCAGAAAAGCATCCTGGGCGGAGGGAACAGCCAGTGAGCAGGCCCTGGCTGTGAGGATCTTCCAGTGACGCTTTTCTGCAGACAGAACCCGCCTCCTCTGTCCGGCCGTGGATCAGTGTCACCTTCCCAGTGTCACCACAGAAGCACGGGGAGTCTGAGGCGTTCAGCCCCCCACGGGCCTTTTTACCCCTGATCCCTGTGGCTGCGTCCGACGACGTTGCTCTGTGGCATCTGGGAGAAACTCCTGGAGCCCATAGGCCCGGTCGGCTGCTCCCGCGGCCACCACGCAGGAGCAAGTGGTGTCTGCACCCCGCCCCGTGCTCCAGGGCAGCGCCTGCGGACCCTGCGCCGCGGCTGTTAACAGCAAAGCGTAGAAGAATTTAAAGACACTGGCCCGTCACGAAGGGTGACATCATGCAGTTTTCTTCCGTTCGAAGGGCTCTTGTCAGTTCTGTTTGGGGCGTTAAAAGGACTTCCATGCAGCGGAAGGGTGGTGGTGATGTCTGTGTGTGTCTCTGCGTGTGCACGTGCACGTGCACGTGTATGTGTGCGCACATGCGTGTGCATGTCTCTGTGTGTGTGCCTCTGTGTATGTGTCTGTGTGTGCGTGTGCGCATGTGTGTCTGTGCATGTCTGCATGTGTGTGCATGTGTGTGCATGTGTGTGTCTGCGTGCATATGTGTGTGTGTGCCTGTGTCTGTGCATGTGTGTTTCCACCCTCGCCATCGAGCCAGCAGAAGGACTTCCGTGGTGCCCGGGCGCTGCCAGACTTCGGCGGCCGTGGGCAACGCCAACACCGGCTCCCGGCCTGATGCAGTGA
>NW_011889313.1:272995-274987 GCF_000151845.1 Pteropus vampyrus
CTGCTCCCTGTTAGTCCTTCCCGCTAACAGCGCTCAGCCCTCCGGGGCGGCCCCAGCTTCTGTCCCGCGGGCCCAGCCCGGCCTTGTCACCCGAGCCGTCCCTGTGATCCAGCTGTGCCGTGCGCCGGCTTTTGCCTGTGCCGACTGTCGCCCACGCTCACGTCACCGCCTTAAAGACCGCGATCACGGACCGGGGAGAAGCAGATGGCGGTCGCGTGCCTTCTGCCTCGTAGAAGCTGATGCCATCTCAGAAGCCGCCTGTTGTATTCACAGCCTCGTGGCGAACGCTCTGTCTCTGACGAGACCCGTCTCTCCGAACGCAGCAGGAGAGCGCACCCCGTCAGCCTGGACGCCCCACACGCCTGCCGCCGGGCCCCGCAGAAATGCGGTCCGGTAAAACTCCGGAAAACGGCCGATACTGAACAAAACAAATTGCTGAGAAGTGAGCAGAGCAACAGATATTTAGGAGGAGGATTTAAATCAAAACCGCAGAAGGAGCCGAACCCAGGAAGCGCCAAACCGAAGGAAGACACAGAGCAGGCGACGACGCGGGAAAACGCAGCTGTCACCGAGCCCGGTGGCCGCCTGAGCCCGTCCCCTGCGCTGCTGCGGTCACTCACTCAGCCGCCGTGTCCAAACGCGGCGTGAACCCCTCCCTGCACCGCTGGCCGATCCAATGGGCACATGCTTCATCATGATAGACAGTCATGATAAACGCACAGGTGCACAGATGATAGATGAACGGATGGACGGATGGACGGATGGACGGATGGATGGATGGGTAGATAGATACATAGATGGATAGATAGGTGGTAGCTAGACAGATATTTGTGATAGAGGACAGATAACAGAGACATGATCAATGTTACAGACACACATAATTGCCAGGGATCCAGGATAAACAGATGATAGCTGGACAGTATTCATAATAAATGGTTGATATAGACAGACAGTGGATAGTAGATAGATAATAGATAATGTTGAGAAATGATGGATAGATGACAGATGGATAATACATGGACACAGCCGCAGACACGCACACACACACGCGCACACACACGCACACACGAGAACCTCACAACATACTCCCCCAACCAAAGAGCAAAGGGCAGAAGTAGGTCGGTCCCGTCTGCCCCAGGCCTCCTGCAGCTCTGTGAACTGGACCACAGTTCCGTCCCCGGCACCTCTGTCCCGGGCAGCTCCATCCCGGGCGGCTCCGGAGCCAAAGCCCCTGCCTCCCAGAATTCGGAGCGGGCAGCTGGGAATTTGCGAGGCATGACCGGCGCTGCCACCCTACTCAAGCAGGAGAAATCCACAGCCGGACTCCGCCCGCCACGCCGTCGAGGCTCTGTGCTTCTGCAGAGCGAGCCCCAGTCACACGGGGCAGCGGGGGACCCGGGGCCGGCGGGGAGCAGCCAGCACTGCCATCGTCTCGGAAGGACGCGATGCCTGCGCGATGACACGTCCCGATTGCAGCCACAGCCAGGAAAGTCTCCGGCAGGTTGGGACACGGGCCCCCTCTGTGCTGAGCGTCTTAAGTGCGCGTTTGTTAGACCCAATGGAAACGGACTGGGTCTGCTCTCTTTCGAAACTGTCTCTTGAAGAGAACAGAACTTTGCGCAAATTGAATGGCACACATCTGACCGAGAGGTCTTACAGAGGCAGGGACCGAAGACACCGGACGTCTGCGGGTGGCCACTCCGGCCAGACCGTGAGAATCCCAAGGCTGCCCAGCTCGCCTGCTTGTCCCCTCACAGTGCCTGGTCATCGGACATCAGACACATCCGAAGGCCCACCCTGGACAGGTGCGGAGGGCCCGGGAACGCACAGCGACGGTGGGTTCTGGCAGGTGTGGCACGTCACCCGCCCACCCCAAAAAGTCCCCATGAGGAAGTTCCTGAGACGCGTGAAAAGTGACCAGCTGAACACATGGGTAGGACCTTCTCCCTGCAGTGGGTAAGGCGGACTGGGGTGGCTCCTGCCCTCCCCGCT
>NW_011889313.1:276092-278245 GCF_000151845.1 Pteropus vampyrus
GACGACACTGACCCAAGGCACAGGGGACGTGCCTGTCAGGACCAGGGCTCCGAGTCCCCAGCCCGCGGCCCCTCGCCTTCCGTGTGTCTGTGCCCAGCCCGACCCTCCACCTGCACGGGAAGCCAAGCAGAAAGCTGCCGACACGTCTCGACACAGCTGCTAACAGGCCGTGATTACGCCTGTCACCACGCCTGTCCCCCAGAGCTCAGACAAGCGCGGTGATGTCCACCTGCGGCCGACCCTACGCGGGACCCTTCTCTTCCGAAGCCCCATGAACCCGCCCCGTGACGGCCTGGGAGGTGATGACCACAGCCGCCTCGAGCACCCACCAAAATGATGCCGCTGTGTGGAGCCGCCTCCTGTGCCGCGAACCGGCGCACACCAGGCTCTGACAGATCAGTGCCATCCACGGTGACAGGGACGCACGGGGACACACGGGGACACACGGGGACACACGGGGACGCACGGGGACCCACAGACGCCAGTGCGCTTCACAGGAAGCCACCGCCCTGGGCGTGGACAACTGCCTGAGTTGAAAGTGGCTGCGCGTACAGGGTGCGTGTCCGTGCGCATCCGTGTACTTGCTGGGTTTCTGTGTGTGTGTGTCTGCGCATGTGTGCGTGGCTTGTGTGCGGTGTGTCCTGTGTGGTGTGTCTGTGGTGTACATGTCGCGTGAGGGGCACGTGACTGCGTGGTGTCTGTCTGTATGATGTGTGTGCAGTGTGGTGTGTGTGTTGTGAGTCTGTGTTGTGCCTTCATCTGTGTCTGACCGTGTGCATGCAGCGTGTGTGGAGGGTGTGTGTGTGTGTGTGCGTGTGCGCCCACAGAATCCACGCAGGGAAGACCCAACAGCTTCCTGTCACCTAGACCCACCCCGTCCTGGATGTGGGACGTGCGTGCACAGGGGAGCCACCACTTGCACACCCAACACGGCTGTGTCACCTGTGATCCTGTGGCATGGATGCCTGCGAGAGAGACAGACAGACAGACAGACAGACTCTGCAGGACGCGTGCACGACACCCGCAGACCAGAGTTTGCTGTGTCACGGCTCCCACAGAGGCCCCAGGGGGACAGATGCAGGACACCGGCCCCCCTCTCCACACTTCTGTGAACTTTGCCTCTTTCCGTGAAACCCCTGTCACCTCTCTGTCCCCGGCATCACTGCAAATGTGGATCAGCGCCCCACAGGGCCTGGGACCCGGCTCTGCCCCGCCCCCCGCAGAGGGCACCCGCATGTGGCCTGGCCTCCCATGTTGCTGGAGCTCTGGCGGAGCAGGCCAGCCGCTGCTTCTACCGCTTTGGTTTGGTGCTGAGCTATGAAGTCAGAGCGCGGATTCTGTTGCCGCTGTGCATGGTGGGTGTCTGGGGTGTGCTGTCCGGGTGCGTGTCGGGGGCGGGGTGTTGGGTGGTGCAGTGTTGTGGGTGGGGAGCCCCCCCACGCTGCCTGAGGCTGAACTGGCCTGAGCGCCAGGGGCTGGAGCGCGGTGCCCCTGATCCGCGGGGCGACAGGGCCGTTTGCCCCACAGAGCGTCGCTGCCCCATGGGACCCACGTGACGCGCTGCCCAGGGGCCTGGTCTGCAGCCGGCGACACACGCGTCCCGCCCGCTCCCTGGACGGGGATTGGCAGCTGCTTTCACTGTCACTTGGGTCCCTTCCTCAGACGGCCGCGGGAAGCGCACAAAGCCGGCGTCGCCCGCTTCTCCGAGTCCGCGTCCAGCCGCGCCGGCTCCCAGGGCTTCGGGGACCGGATTTGCGCGGGGGGCGCCGTCCTCGCCAGGATTAAGAGGATTAAACACCATTAAATGACGTCGCGCTGTTCCGGCCTGTCCCGGGGGGACGAGCCCCAACAAAGGCCACCTTAGCATGACAAAGGGCTGGGCGCCTCCCCCGCACGGGCCGAGGGGCGGCCTCGTCGCCCCGCAGCTCTGGCCGCCCGGCGCGCTCCCTTTTTCTGTTTTTAATTTTCCCAGTCGGAGCTCAAGGTGTCGTATTAATTATTTAAATCGTGGGCAGATTTCGAGGCCCCGCTCTGGGCCAGGAGGCCCCGAACCTCGCCTGTGCTTTTCTTAATGAGCGCCGAGCCCAGAACTTTGATCTGCAGCCGCAGCAGCCGAGGGGACGCGGACGGGGACCGGGAACCGGGCTGGGGGC
>NW_011889313.1:278567-284650 GCF_000151845.1 Pteropus vampyrus
TGTTCCACGGCTCCGTCCTGCGCAGTCACGCGCTCTGTACCACCTTGAAGAGGAGGGGACAAGGACATGCCGTGAGATGACCTTCAGACCTCCACGGAGCCGCCTAAAATGCCACCGACAGAGCATCCCCTGGGTCTGAGTTTGGGGTCCAAGTCATTCCAACCCCCGCAGAGGCTCTGGGTGTGTTTGCGTGTGTGTTTAGCACGCTCGCCGTCGGGGCTTTGCTGCCTGTGCAGAAACTCGCATGCGCCGAGGTTCGGAGCCTGCGAGTCGCTCTCGGAGAGGCCGGAGTCCTCTGTGACACCGCTAGCGGGAAGGAAGAAGCCCCACTGCCTGCGGGGCCCGGGGGACCATCCGAAAGCATTTTCCTCCTGTCCCGGGTTCACCGCGCTGCCCGCGGTGCAGGCCCCTGACACCTGCTGACCGAGGCTCCAGGACGAGGCGCCATCGCTATGACGACCCGCCAGCCCTCTGGTTTCCTTGCTTCAGCATCACGTTCCGCGTTCCAGGCAGGACATGAGAACGGAGGAAACGTGCACGCGGCCACCAATGTCGCCTGTCACAGGCTCCGCCACAGGCAGAGGATCGCAGGCCGGGCCGCGGGCCTCAAGCACAGACTGCTCCTGAAACTCACGCTCACTCAAGAATCGCCGGAGGTCTGGCCGACGTGCCGTGAGGCTCTGCACGTCCAGGCAGCCCCCGGAGGCGTGCCAGCAGCTCGCCCCTGAGCCCCGCTTTGATAGGCAAGAGTTCAGGTCCGGGGTCCCCCACGTGCCAAATCCGGCCCCTTGCCTGTGTTTGTCAATAAAGTTTTATTGAAACGCGGCCATGCTCATTGGTTCACACGTGCCTGTGACAGCTTGCACACAGGAACTGATCCGCAGTTCCACTGGCCCGAAGTCAACCTCCATCTGAAGATAGTCAGCGGAAGATTCCGGAAAAAAGTCACCACTCTGAGACTGCATGCCTTGCTCAGCAGCGTCATGGAACCCCGCACGGTGCCACTGTACCCTGTGTGGGGTGCGACTCGTCCCTTTTCTCGAGTCACCACACAGCGGACACTGCAGCCTGCTGGTCCCTTAGCTGCCATCGCGGTGGACGTGGAGTGTCACGGCAGCTCCGTGCTCGTGTGCCGGTCACCCTCCGTGTTCTAACGTCCCCAGAGCCGGAGACTCATGACGCAGGTTGGATACGCCGCCGAGAAGCCGTCACGTGCTTCCTGCAGGGGAAAGTGACAGCTGTTGACTTAGCAGCACCTGGCAGCACCTCACATCATCCCGGGAGGAGCTGAGACCAGGACAGTGGGACATTCTGAGAAAGAGGGAGAGACCACGTTCCCATGGATTCGATGAATGAGACAGCATTGGAACTTCCCAGACACACGACTTATGTCCACCGCGTGGAGCCGCTCCGCGAGGCCGTCCAGGCCTGTGCGCCCCCCAGGCCGTCATGCTGCCCCGAGCTCAAGGTCACGGCCGGCCGGCATCAAGGACAGTGAGGTCCTCGCTCTCCCGGCTGCAGCTCTGCCTGTCCTGGGCTTACTCAGCGGGACACCTGCCCATAAAATTATCCCCGGAGGGAGCAAGGGACTGGGGCTTTCCACGTTAGGACAGTTGCTGTGGGACTTTTGAGGTGCCCGGGGCGGGGACGGCACGGCATGTCCCAGACACACGGCGTGACCGAGGACGCGTCGGACGTGGCTGGATGGATGAGGGGACGGGGCACGGGAGCAGCCCTGTGGTCATCCTGGCAAGAATCAACTCGGGGCCCCCTCAGGGGTGACTTCAGGCCATGATCCAAACTGCCCAGCAACCCCTGTACCCATGGGTACCCCCAATACATGACTCCAGTTCCCCTGCAAACCGCAGGCTCCCTTCTTGGGAAGAAGTCTGTGCATTAACGGTAGGGAGAGCATTTTTATTCTTCTGTAAATGGGGTATCTGTAGCTCGGCCTGTGGGGACCCCTCAGGCCCAGAGTCCAGGGCAGCCTGGCAGCCTGGGGTGCACATGCTGAGTGGGGTGGGGGGGCGTCAGACCCCTGTGCTGTGAGCCCTGGCAGCTGGGACGCAGGGAGGCAGCGTGCTGGGCCCTACACCCCTCCAGCCGGGGTGGGGGCTGCACGGCGAGACCTTCACGGGGCCCGGGCAGGCCTGCTCTGCCCAGGTGGCGTCTATGTCCAGCCAACGGCTTCTACGCAGGGCCACGCAGCGCCATCGTAACGCCCCGTGTGAGGCAGACAGGGTTCCGTGGCGACCGGAAGACGCATACTGCCAAGAACCGAGCAAGCTCGGGGCAGACGCTACCCCAGTCCAGCTGACGGATGAGAACACGGCCCGGCCGACGCCTTGAGCCCAGCCTTGCGAGGCGGCGCCCGGAAGCCTCCCGCTCACACTGTGACGTAATCGGTGTTTTCAGCTGCCACATTTGCGATGACGAGTCACACGGCAGCTGGGAACTACTGTCTTATCGCCTTTCCCCATAAAGGACTCGCGCATCTTAGACTTATGCTCACTCTCTTCAGTGTCCTCATCAGCGATACTGACTAATGCGACACACGGACAGGCAGGAATAAGCTGCAGGAATCTACGAGAAGAAAGAAACACGCCACTTCCAGGTGGTAAGCACAGACCATAGAAACCCAAGAGAAGGGGTCGTATGAACGAACGTTCAGAGCCATGAAAACATTGCGCAAGAGACTTTGACACACAATAAATAGCCAAAGCTCACCGGGTTGCTACATAGCAACCTTGACTAGTTACAAAATATCGAAGAAGATGACTCGGCTCACGGTAGCAGGAGGACTGGGAAATGCTTGTAAATATACTCATCGGGATGAGCGTGCGGCCATAAACAAATTGCGTTGCAAGACGAAAAACAGACACTGTGAACACACGGAGAGACAGACGGCGTTCCTGGAAAAAGTCATCATAGCATGAAGACATCAATTCTTTAATAATTAACGTTTACGTCTAACATGGTTCCAATTAAACCCACATAGATTTCTTTTTAACTTTGGCAAAATCAGACTAAAGCTCATCTGGAAAATACATTTGTACAAATAGCTAAGGAATTCCTCTTTGGAATGCCAGCTCGATGATGAAAGACTCATCCATTAAAGAGGAAAACATGCCGTATTTTAAAGCTACAATAATTAAGACGCTGCAGAATTAGAATAAGAATGAACAGATGGGGAGAAACAAGATAGGTCTTTTAAAACAGGCCCAGGGACCGATGGACACTTTAAAACGCCAAGTAAATTATTAAAATCCAAAACAGAAAGACACGATATTCAATAACTAGTGTTACGGAAATCCGCGAATTACTTGGGGAAGAAATGAGTCAGGGCCTCGCCTCGGACAAAACCACAATTAACTCACAGTATATTAAAGTGCTGAATATGAAATTTAAATCACAAAACATAGATAAAAATGTAGACGGAAGTTAAGTATGAGAACCTTCCAGAAATAAAAACAGCAGAAGAAATCGTACGAAAACAACTGATTGATCTGAACGCAAGTACATTGAAAACTCTCGGCGTCTAAAAACGACAAACCACGTTAAGTAGCAGAAAAGAAGCTGGACAATAATTGCGGAATCTATTAACGATCTAGGGCGTGCATCCTTCGTATATGAAGAGCTCTTACAAATCAATAAGAATGACAACTGTTTGCTGGTTGCCCCCTGGGGACTGAAACCTCATCTGCACACTTCACGTATACCATCTAGTTTAAACGTGACTTAAAAGCCCAGGGTAACTTGCTCACAGTTGGGAAATTCAGCATGAACGGAAGGGAAGTGTCGGCGACACGGAGCTGGCAAGCAGTTTGGGGTCCCCGCTCGGGGCTGCCGACGCCAAGGCTCGTGGACGTGAGCACCTCTACCGCCAACCCCCACGCACACGGGAAAAGCCAGCATCCTGCCAACCGAGCTGCAGAGGAGAAACGCGCCTGGCTCTCTGTCCTGCACTGTGTTTGTCACCTGTAATGACGCCTGTACAGTGAGGAGTGTCCCAGCGCCGTCCCCCAGCCGCAGGGTGAGCAGCCGCATCCAGCTCCGTGTCCAGCTCCGAGCAGCACGGAAGCGGAGGCCACGCGTCTAAACCCCGGATGTGGTGGCCCGGGAGCTGTAGGCTCCCAGCAGGAGCCCAGAGGCCACTTTCGTTCCTCAAGGAACGACAGCGGGGAGTGGAGTGCCCTGTCACCCCTGCAGGGGGGTGCAGGCCAGAGACCGGCAGAGGTCTCACCAGCTCCCCACTCCACGTGTGACAGAGACACAAGTGTCCCTTTGCACAGTGGCCAGCAGTGCCCGTCAGGGAAACGCACCTGTGAACCAGCCACCTGCATCTCCAGGACCTTAGCCCGACTGACCAAGCCCCAGTTTTCACGTGAGCCTTTAAAGTCCTGTGCGAGCAGCTGCACGAACACAACGTTTATGTCAAATGTCTGTGTGTGCGGATGTGTGGACGTGTCTGTGTGTGCGTGTGTGTGTTTGCTTACGTGCAACGTGCATACAGAGTGTCATTAGAAAAACTCTACATACCATGTGTATGTGCTGGCTACCGACGTCCACCTCGCTTGCGCTGTCTCTGCCCGGCGGCCTCGCTGTTCCCAACCTTCCACTCGCCGCGAGTTCCCGGTTCGTCCGGGTTCGAAACGACACAGCGTCGTCGTCCAGGTGACAGTGATGCTGGTCCTGCAGGAAAGAGCGCCTCGCTCACTGTCCTGAAGACGCCTTTCCTCGCACCCAGTGCGTCCGCACAGCTCGCACGTCGAGACAGGCGCCTGCTCTCTGCGGAAGGCGCGGGGGACGGGGCTGCACCGGCCCCCCGAGCGGACGGAGCCGGCCGTCGTGGGGGCGACGTCCTCCTGGTCACGGACCCGCCGGACGCCCCCTGAGGAGCAGCCTCTGTCTCTCGTGCCTCCTCTGTCTTTACTCCTGCTGCCCTTTCCCCTTCTTACTTACCTACTGATTCGCGTTCGTCCAGACTACGATGGGGCAAGGAGCCTCCGAGACAGGCACGGGGGAGACCCCAACTCAGGGGGCTGCACACGCACCCCCGGCCATCGGAGCCCGGCCGGCTGCCCCCGTCAGCACCACGGAGCAGAGGGCGTGCGTCCCAAGGTTGCGCCCCCACTTTGCACGGCTCCCTAACAGGCACCTGCATTGGCTGGGCTGGAGGCACCACCATCCTCCACCCGTCCGCGGTTCCTCGGCCGGCAAGTTAGGTGCGTAAGACCAGGCAACGAGAGCAAGACAGAGTTTACAGCGCGTGCCTCACGCGTGTGCGCGCACACACACACGCATGCACACGCATGCACACATGCACACGCGCAACACGCATGCATGCGAGTACACACGTGCACACACGGACACACACGTGTGTGCGCATACACACATGCACACGTGCGCACATGCACGCACATGCGTGCACGCACATACACACGCATGCACACATGGGCACGGGCACACATGGGCACACGTGTGCACACGCATGCACACATGCGTGCACACATGCGCACACATACGCACGATGCGCGCGCACAGACACACATGCAAGCACACACATGCATGCACACGAGCACACATGATGCGCGCATGCGCGCACGATGTACACGCACACACATGCGCACACAGACACACGCATGCACGCACACGTGCACACACGTGCATGCACACACACATACGCACACACGCGGGGACACGGAATGGCAGCAGCCAGCAAGCTTGGGACTTGGACCATGTCACAGGCAATTTGCACAGATGTCACGAGGCAGAGGAAGAGCTGCAGGCTGGGCAGGTGGCCCTCGGTGGGAACTGCGGAGCAGGCCACGCTCATGCAGATCCTCGCCAAGGGGCGGCCCTACGCTGGGCGGCCGGTTCTGTCCCCCGGGAGAAGCCTGGTGACGCGGCCGTCCTCAGGAGCGAGGCGCAGACAGCAGTTCGGCCTCCGGCCTGCGCCGGGGACGTGCGGGCTGCGGGCGTCACGGCCGTGACAGATGCCCAAGCAGCGCCGGGAACAGCACGTGGCCGACAGTGCTTCCGTCCCTCCACAGGGGACGTGTGGCTCACGTGCACATTTACAG
>NW_011889313.1:285275-292236 GCF_000151845.1 Pteropus vampyrus
GCGGTGTCGTCTAATTGAAAAATGAGTCTGGGGGAGCGTCCCGGGTCCGCACGTGTCCCCCCTCCGACCCCCTTCTTCCTCCCGGGGGACGCCAGGAAGGGACGGTGCGTCCGCCCCGCGGCCCGGTACCTTCGGGAAGAGATGAAATTTCAGCAGAGACGGAGAAGCAGCACAATGAAAAATAATCACGGGAATAATTAGAAACAGGGCCCAGGCGTGGGGGCTGAGCGCACACCAAACGCGCACGTGCCACTTAGAGCCGAAACGCGAAGATTAAAGGGGGCCTGGGGGGGGGGGGCGTCCACACGGGGAGCCGAAGCGTGCGCAGCCCCCAGACAGCGGGGCAGGCGGACGCGTCCCTCGGACGCCCTGAGTGGGGTCAGCGCTCAGGCTCCCCGTGCGCTGCTCTGAAAAAACGCGGCTTCCCTCTCCAGACCTGACGTTGAGAAGACTCCACAGAGCTCTGAGGAAGGCAGGGAGGGGGGCCAGTGGGGACGCGGCCAAGACGGGAAACCTGGCCTCGCTGCACGGACGCACGGACGAGGAGCACGCGCTCCGTCCACGCAGGGGAGCGTTACGCGGCCATGAAAAGGCTTGGCGGGCTGTGGGGACGTGGCGCTCCGTGCACGGGGGGAGGCGGGTGACATCCACATCACACAGAAGCCGCCTTGTGAAGTGTGTGTAACCATCACCTGTCTCCAGATCGTTCTCGGCCCCGCAGAAGGAAGCCGGGCCCTGCGCGCAGTCACGGCCACCGCCTCCCCCAGCCCGTGACGTCCGCTCACCCACGTCCTGTCCGCGGACGTGCGTGCTCCGGGCGATTCGTGTAAGTGGAGCCGCACCCTGTGTGACGTCCTGTATCTGCGTGTGTCACTGAGCATCGCATTTTTGAGGTTCACCCATGTCGCAGGGAGAAGCCGCCAACACGCTCACGAGACCAGGAAGTGGGTGTCTGGGCCAGAGCTGCGGGTCCACGGAAAGTCCCAGAGCCCTGCGGAGGCGCCAGCTGCCCGCCTCGGCCTCACACACGCTCCAGATTGCAACCACCTGGACGGTAAACTCGGTCGAGTGATTTCAGGCACCCGGGGTGCGTTTGCCCCAAACCGTGCACGTGTCCTGCGGTGCGGGGTGGACGGCGACGCGGCCCGCGACTGAGCACGCAGAGTAGGGGCCGGGCCGGCTTCTCGAAGGGCTGGCAGAGGCCACCGGCACAGCGATGCCCTGAGCTCTCTGAGACCAGGGGGATGTAGAGACCGAAACGGAGCGGCCGACCGCGGAGCCCCCGAGCGGAGCTGGCGGCGAGAGGGCCGTCCCCACCACCGACTCAGCCCGGGGCGTCCGTGTCCCTCTCTGTCCTCTGCGTCCACGGTGCCCCCCAGTCCCGCCGCATTGCATCGGAGCAAGAAGCAGAAGCCACTGCGGGTCGTGATCACTGGGGCCCAGCTCTGCCCTCCCGCGCCCGAAGCCCCGCCCCCCCGCACTCAAAGCTCCGCCCATGATGCCCCGCCTGGAACTTCCCTGTTGCTGAAACCACTGGACCCCTGACCTCCCCCAGCAGCACCCGAAGCCATCTGCACGGCCTGCGGGCGAATCACGAGACAAATTTCCTCTTTGGAGTCAAGGTTCATCTCAAATTATAACGAGCCAGAGAAGACCTTAATTACAGGGAAGCACGGGGCCCCGGCACCCCCGAGGGGCCAGCACCTCGCTCGGGGGAGTCGTGGGCGTCCCTTCCCTGCAGGTGGAGTAAAATATGACGCCACAGCGTGTTCATGACGACGGGAAACCGCACTGCAGCTGTGCCTCTCGTGGGCGTGTGGGGCAGGCGCGGAGCTCCCGTTCCAGACACGGGCGTCCCGCTCGGAAATGAACGAGCGCCTCGGGGAGAACCCTCTGCCTGCCTGGCTCACGTGCAGACCCTCCTGGCTAGTTCCGCTCACCCGTGACGGTCGCCGGGCCAGCCCGGCTGGCTCCTGGGCGGGCGGCAGGAAGGGTAGGGGCAGCTCCTGGCCTCAGCTCTGGAGCCTCCAGCTTCCCCAGGCCTCTGCCTTCCCTTCTCTCCCCCAGGCCCGGAAATGCGCGGAAAAGCTGGCGGCCGCTGAGTAAACAAAAGCCGGGTGGCTCGTGGGTGCGAAGTGATTGACTGCATCGGAGCAGACGCTAATCTCTCATTATTCACGGCGCCCTGGGCCCCCCACCCCATTCTGCCCCTTCCCCTACTAAAAATGACGTGCGGGCTGTTAAGCATAGTAATTGCTCGTGAGTGGGTCTGGCTTATTGTCCCTCTTGATTTTGCCTCGAAGGCAGGGTCTCTCCTCCGCGGAGGTCAGGGGTCGCCTGCTGAACCATGCAGACCCACAGTCCCTCCTGCATCACGCCGCTGACAAGCTGCTGCTAATGATTAAACCGCCGCGCATTACACTCCGGCGCTAAATTGGTATCACCGGAGTGATGGATGACGCGTCCGACGAACAGATTATTGCCGCCAATGACCTTGTGGGCTGCGAGGCTGTTTCCACACAAGTGACGTCTCTCGCCCAGCACGTGTCACCGCAGCCCCAACAGCGACACGGCCGTGTGCGTGCGTGCGTGTGCGGGTGCGTGTGCACACGTGTGCGTGCGCGTGCATGCGTGGGTCCACGTGCAAGCTGTTTCTATCTGGGACCTGTTCTTCGTCCTTTTGACGGCTGCTTGGAGCAGCCGCCCTGAGTGGATCGGCCATATGAGATGCATGCGAATTGGGACGTTTTAATACACGTGAAATAAAATGTCCGATGAGTAATATACACCCCGATAAATTCGGGATCCTGCTTTGTCCTCCCTGTCCACGGCGGGGTAAGAGAAAGGACATGGAAAGTCATGCGGCTTGTCCAAGAGGCCGCCCACCCCTCGCCCGGGCAAGCAGCGGGTTTGGTCAGCTGCCGACAGACAGCGAAGGGGGTTCTTAGCTTCGGGAAGGGCCCCGCAGCCAGCGATGGCCGATGGTTCAGGGCAGGGTCCCCAGAAGCCAGAGGAGCAGAATGAGGCTGATCGTGGGGACGGACAGAAGCTGGCCACGCTCAGGGAGGCTGGGAGGTCCCCATGGGGGCTGTGACGCACGTTGGCACTGGGCCGTGTGGGACACGGTGCGCTCTGCACCCAGGGCGCCCCCAGTGGACCGAGTTCGGCCTTCCGTCGTGCTGAGCCGGGCGTGCCCCGCACACGGCCAGCTCGAGCCACGAGGGGACGAGCAGGGCACGCACCAGGGTCCGGGAAGCTGGGATCCAGCTGCATGGCGTGGCTGGTGGCCCACGCAGGGCGACGCTGGGACCCCGCCCAGGACGAGCAGGGGCTTCGGGAGATGGGACGCGATGCTCTCACTGGCGCCAGCCACCTTGTACTAGCAGGAAACGCACGGCCACGCGGGAGCCGGGCTCTGGGGACAGGCGTCCCTGTGCTCGGCGTGGTCTGTCCGAGCCCCGCCGCCCACCTCGCAGGGAGCGTCCGCCCCTCCCTGCTCTTCCCGGCTGCGTAATATTCCCCTGGCTGGACGGACCTGGTCCGGGTGTGCGTTCGTGCAGCGTGGACGTGTGGACCGCGTCCGTGTATTAGCATCGTGAATTCAGCCCATCTGAAGGACGGGGGACCCCTCGGGTTGTCACTACTAAACGGCCCAGGACACATTCTCCGACGGGGCCTGAGGGGACACGCTTGGGCCTGGCACCTGGCCCCGAAGACACACCACGCAGCCGAAACCGCCTGCAGCTGTGATGCAGACCGGTCCCCTGCAGCTGCTCTGGGTCACGGCCCCCACTGCAGACCTGCTCGCCTCACCCCCCGCGCCCGTCATGCCGCCCCTCACTTGCCTGCTTCGTGCCCCTGCGTCTCATCCTGTGGCACCGTGAGTCGGCGCCGCGGCCACGCCGGCCATGGATGCTATGGCTCCCTTCCTCGGGCTGCACATGAAGGAGGCTTGGCTGACAGCTAGGGCAGGCGGGGAGCCGCGTCCCCGGCACACACGGGCCACCGAGGCCCGGGCTGCTGCCCTCGGCTCCGACACGACGCAGCTTTCACACACGAGGCGCCCAGACTCTGGGAAAGTGCGCAGGGAAGAATGCGCGTGCGTCTGAGAGTGTGGCTTTGTAAGCGGAATTATCATGACGTAACGATCGTGCATTTATCAAAAGTAAGGGTTTCTCCGTCATGTGTGAAATTACATAAACAGATATAAAGTTATGTAAAATGTATTTGGCCGTACGGAAATTACATAATTTTATAAATTTATGGAAATTACACATAATTAAAGATATACAGAGGCCCATAAATTATAATTACGTACGTGCACACGCGCCTGCAACCGCACACACACGCACACACAGACGCACACACACGCAGACGCACGCACACGCACGCACACGCACGCACACGCACACGCACACACGGTGTGGACCTTCCGCTCTATATGCATGAGCGTCTAGGGCGCCGTCCACACTGCACGCTTACAGGAGGGACATGCAGTAAAAAGCCGGGTGACCGAGGGCAAGAAGTGGGGTCCTCTGCAATCTCTTCACGTACGTCCGGGGCCTCTGGGCCTCCTCCAAAGGCTCCGAGGTCTTCGCTCTTTGCGCACGAAGGGTCCCCGAGATGGAAAGGTGGCGGACGGCCAGCACGGCGCGCGGGGGCCGCGGGTCTGTGTGCCGGCGTCTGCCCCCATCGTGCACAGCTGAGCCGATGGACACTCCCAGGCGACGCCCCCTCCCCGTGGGGCTGGAATGCACAGGTGGCACGGGGACCACGGGGGCTCCGCGTACGCGGTGAGGCAGCTGTGTGTGTGGGGACAGCGCGTGCAGGGGGCGGTGAGGAGGACACGGTGACCGTGAGGAGCCGCTGACGCCTCCTCCGGCAGCTGGCGTGAGGACTCGGGTCTCAGGAGACAGCGCCGTTTCGAGGTGCTGCTTCTGACATCCCTGAAAACACGGGGCGCTGGGTACCGGGCCGAGGTGGGGTCCCCCTGTGGGCACTTGCAAGGACAGAGAAAGGCCCGCAGGGGACACCCGCGATCACCATGAGGTTGAGGGGTGCACGGGGTGCGGCTTCCACAGAGAACAGGGGCGATGAGGACGGTGGGGCTTCAGAGCCGGGCAGTAGCGGGGTTCGGGAAGGACGCCCCTCAGTGACGACCGCCACCCCGTCTACACGAGAGGCGCCTGCCAAGCGCAATGGGATGAAGGGTCACTCGGGCTGGACATCAGGGAGCAGAGCAAAGGGGGGAGACGCAGACACAGAGGAGATGGAGGCAGAGACGGGAGGGACGCGGCCACCAGCCCAGGGACGCCTGGGGCCCCCGGACGCTGGGAGAGGCAGGAAGGACCCTCCCCTGGGGCCTCCAGAGCGTGCGAGGCCCTGGGACACCCGATGTCACTCTGCTGGCCCCCAGGACTGGGGGGGACGTGCGTCTCTGGTTTGGAGACCCCGCTTGGTGGTCATTTCTGCTGTACCTCATCTCCGCACCCCACACGAAGCCGCCTCCCAGCCCTTCCCAGGCTCCCGTGGGCTCCGCACACCTGCACCTGCGTGACATGCGCGTCCCCTCCTGCCTGTCACGACTCCTTTATCATCCGGGGCCAAGGTCACTGCCGTGGGCTGGATGTTTGTGTCCCCGAGCTTCGTCTGCTGAAGCCCTGAGTCCCGATGGGAGCGTCAGGACGTGGGGCCTGTGGGTAGGGACCCGGCTGAGACGGGCCGTGAGCGTGGGGTCCCCGTGACGGACTCGGTGTCCTCCTCAGAGGAAGGGACAGCAGTGCCCTCACTGCCTCTGTCTCTCCGTAACACACAGAAAACCCCCAACGCTGCCCTCACTTTCCTCAGAGACGAGACGTCACAGACGCCACGTCCTACGCTCACGCGCCGCCGCCTGCAGATGCTCTCACGGGGCTGGGTCTTCGCTCTGCTGAGACGGGAGCGAACGTGCCGCCTGCGGCGCCGTGGGACGCTCAGTGACGAGCGTCGTGGGGACACGCGGACGTGAAGCCACACGGCCCGGCTGCAGGCGGCAGGGGCCACAGCGGGACCCGGAGGAACAGGCCGTTGGCTTCGCTCAGGAGCCCAGAAGTGCGTGTGTGTGTGAGAGACAGACGGACAGACGGACAGACGGAGGGAGGGAGAGAAGGAGGGGGAGACACGGGGAGGGAAGGAGGCAACGGAGCGCGTGCCGTCCACCCCGAGACGCCGCACGCACAGGCTTCACGAGAGCAGCCTGGCTGACGAGAGTCCGTCGGGGTCGGGCTCTGGGGGACAGGAGGACCGTCCGGCAGAAGAGGAATCGTCCCTTCCCCCTCACGATAATGCCCCGGCCACGGCAGCCCGGAGCGTGACCACGTGGCTGGTGACCGCTGAGGACGTGGGGTCAACGTCCTAGAGCGGGCCACAGTGACGGAGCCAGCTCGTCCCAGCCAGAGCCCGGGCGGCCGGAGCGAGACGCCGGGGCCGGCCTGGTGGGAGCACCACACGCCCCGCATTGTGCGCCCGAGGTCACCACGTCAGGACGAGCGGCCGTGTTGGGTCAGCGGGTCGCCGGCCGTGCAGCGCGTGTACGAATGGCTGTAACGCAGCAATCGCTGAATATATTTTTAAGTCTTTTTGGGGGATCAAAGTGCGTTGTGAGTTTTAAGGACTCGTGAACCCTGAAATGGACGCGCGCGGCTGTGTCGGGGCCGCTGTGAACACGGACGGTGGTGGACGCTGGCGGCTCCGGCTCAGAGTCCAGGGCCCTGGGAGGCGGCGAAGCGGACGGGGCACCTGGAACGCGGAGAGGGGCTCGCGCTCACGGAGGGAGACTCTGCGGCAGGAGCCGGGGAACCCGCCCGGCCCGGCCCGGCCGTCGCCGTCAGCTTCGAGGCCGTTCCAAGCCGTGTGCTGCTTCTGCCTCGGATCAGCTGAGTGCGAGCGTAGACAAAGGGGCGACTCTACCCAGCAGGGGAAC
>NW_011889313.1:293131-308759 GCF_000151845.1 Pteropus vampyrus
ACCTCACGCCGGCCGCCAGGACCCAGGCGACGGCAGCGGGGGCTCCCGGCAACCATTCCCTCTGCAGAGGCCGGCCCTCGGGCCTGGGGGGCCCCATGGCCTCGTGTGGTCTCAGCGCCCCGTCCCACTGGGCGTGTGTCACGCGGACTCAAGTCGGGTGACCGTGCGTGGCACCGCTGACGCGCGTGCTCGCCTCACTGTGCCACGGGGCTCCAATTCCCGGGCCCTGTCACCACCGTCGTGGGACGCGTCACTGAGAAACGCGTGTGACACCAGATCCGCCACGTCAGCGGCGTGGAATCGCTGCCACGTCGTGGATGCCGACGGGGGCTGGACGCCGCCCCGGCCACCTGCCCCCAGCGCGGCCACGACCCCAAAGCCGCGTCGCGACCTCCACACGTCCCCGCGCGCCTCTGCCGAGTGGCGTCTCCGTGAATGATCGTCCTCGCTGACAAAGCAGCAGACAACTCAGCAATTGCTACGTGAATCATCTAATTTTACCAGCTTTTCTCAGGAAAACCGGTGGACGGAAGTGCAGGGCCGGGGAGGACTGGGCGCCGCGGGCTGCTGAGACTGTGCTGACTACCGTCCATGCCGTCGCTGACCACTGCCCCGGAGAGCGGCCGTCCCCGTCACACGCACAGCGGCTGGTCGTGTCCACAGAGCCGGACGCAGGCGGCAGCGCGGCCACGAGCCGCGCCCCCGCCTCCCTCTGCGCGGCCGAACACCGTGTCTTCACGAGGACGGCCGCGGCCGCTCAGCGCTCGCCTCCCGGAGGACATTGGGCTGCTCCCCTTCGTCGTTGTGAACGGAGTAGCGAGTTGGAGGGCTGAGGTCTCCCCGCTCCGACCCCGAGCTCTGTCCCCTCAGACCCCGAGCACCGGGCCGCAGGGGGTCGTTCTGCAGGCGTGGGACAGGCTGGGTCACTGTCCCTAAAGCAGTCAGAGGGACAGTGACCCCGAGACCCCGAGAGCTCGTCCTGCTGGAGCCATCTGTGCAGGCCGAACGTGAAGCGGACTGAGGGCAGCCAAGCGCAGTCCTCCCGCGGAGCTGGCCGAGACTGCGGGGCGCGGGGTCTTCCTGGCCTTCCGTCCCCAGCCGCAGCGGCTCTTGCGGACGCCGCCAGTGCAGGAGTCCGGCCTCCCCGGGTCACCGTGCCCGGTGGGGGCGCCGCTCCCGGTCCAGCGGCGATGGGCGGGTCCAGCCTGCTCACGGCATGGACGGTCACCGCACCCTGCCCATGGCACAGTAGGCCGGTCGCGGTGACAGCATCTGCTCGTGGTTGGTTTTGGGATCCTCGGCGACGTCACGGGCTCCGCCCGGCAGTGAGCGCAGGTGCCTGCGGGGTGGTGGGCGCAGCCGGCGCTGACGTCTGTGGGGTCGTCCGGTGCCCGCCCCACACGAGGCTGCTCGCCAGCCTGGCAGCTGCAGGAGAAGCCAAAACAGCTTTGTCTTGATTCTGAGTTTCTGCCCCGTGCTGCAGATCCAATCACCAAAGTGGCTCCTCGGGGAATTCGCAGATGGGCCCGAAATCGTTAAACCGGGAGACCCAGGTCCCTCCGCCCTGGACGTCGTGGGAAACAGCCTCCCCCGGCAGCAGCGGGAACGAGGGGCTGAGCGGCCGTCCCCACTCACGCCTCGTCCCCGTCCACGCCGCTCACTCTGCAAAGTGCCGCAGGCCGAGCTCCCGTGGTCGGCAGCGTGCAGGCAGTGATCACGGCGTCACCGGAGAGGACACGTAGCTGGGACCGTGAGGTGCCCGTGCTCCGCGGTGTCACGTTTCCTTCCTTTTCTTTGGCTTTAAGTCCACTGTCTATACGACTGGATTAAACTGCAGCTCAGGAATCCAGGTGAGCGGCCGTGCGAACCTTTATCCATCCATCCCCCCAAAACCAGCAGGAAAAATGCAGGCCGTCCTGGAAGACGGCAGATCTACGGCAAGAGACGGCACGGCACAGGTCGACGGCCGAGGGGCGGGCTGGTGTCACTCCAGACACGGCCTCAAGGAACAGGGAGTCGCGTCCTCGCGACACTTGGGTGGACCGTCACCCGGGATGCCCGCTGGAGGAGCCGGCGTGGGCCGCTGGCCGTCAGCGACAGCGCCGGCTCCGCGGAAAGCAGCTCCTGCCCGCGTTCGGGGCACTTGGGGTCCCTCGGCATCGGCGGGGAACCGGGGACAGGCGGAGGCGCAGACACCCACGTGCCGATCACCAAAAGCCCCGCCCGTGTCCCCCAGGAGCGGACGGTGTGAGCCCCGCGTGCCGGCGCCCTCCTTCCCACGACCGACGCCGGCTTCGTCCCCCGGCCTCTGTCACGTCCCTGACACCCTCAGAGTCTCAGACGTGTCCCGTGCTGCCCAGCGAGCGTGGAAACACATTGCGGCTGGATTCGGTACCATGTACTTTGTCTCAAAATCTGTTCTTTCAACAGATCTGTTTTTTCAACAGAGTTCCCCGAACGTGTCAAGGATAATGACGATGACGACACGCGACGATTTAACGAGCGTGTCCTCACGCGGCAGACGGCAGACGTTGGCAGAGCATCGCTGCCTCCCGCTGTCCCAGAACAGGAAAGTGAGCACCGGTGTCCCCCACCCTCTGACGGACGATGGGCGAACAGGGGCCTCGGTGTCGGGAGCTCAGCCGCCGCGGACGGCATGTGGCTACCATGTCCTGTGCCTACCGTGTCCCACACCTGCCGTGCCCCCGGCCAGCGCTGAGATCCTGGAGCCGGGCCATCGGAAACGCAGGCGCCGTGGGTTAGGCATGTTACGCTGTGCGCATCACGCGCGTGCCCTGTCACAGTTGACCCCAAACGCTGTGGGGTCGGGGTGCCGGCCCCGGTACAGGCGAGAATGCACACATCCCTGACGCCCCCGAACGTCACCGCGGACAGCGCCCTGTCGACGGAGCTGCACCGACGTGGTGCACAGCTGATCGGCACGCATTCTGCCTGTCACGTGCGTTGTGTGCTGGATGCTCACGATACGTAAGCTGGAGAAACGTAAACACCACTGACATTTACAGAATTTACTGGGAAAAAGTCCACGTTCACATGGACCCGCACTGCTGAAACCCACTATCGTAGGGTCTGGTGTGTGTATGATACATGTTATCAGCAATGGTATACAATCGCGATATATTCTTCATAATTATTATTCGCGAAGCTATTAATAATTATTATTTACTAACCTGACGCACCGAAAACCCCTTTATCTCCCTTGCCTGCGGGCGGGTCAGGTAAAATCACAAAGCGGCCGTGGCCACGTGGCAGTTTCCACTGACCCCTCGTGGAGGAGTCCAGGTGACTGGCGCTCGGAGATCCACGCCCTGCCTGGGTTCACGCCTGCCACGGCCACGGGGGCCCCGTGGCTCACGGACGCTCCACACCACACCGCAGCCTCGGGTTGCGCCCTTCGGCGCTCATGGGGGAGACTCCGAAGTCGCGGATGATCTTCAGGACCCTTCCCCAGGCCCGTGGCAGACGCCAGCTGCCAGCCCGCGAGGCAGGGCACCCTCCGGCCGACGGGCCGCCCCCCGTCTGCTCGCCGTAGCACAGAGTTCCTCAGTGAGGCTTCGTTACGAACATTGGAACATAAAATTCACCACTTCAAGCATCTTCCCGTGAGCAGCGTTGTAGCGTTTAGCACACTCACATTGCTGTCTGACCATCTGACCATCGCCAACGTCTGTATCCGGAACATTCTCATCGCCCTAAAAGGAGACCCATCCCCATCATCAGTCACCCCCGTCTGTCTCTCTCGGCCCCTGACATCCGCTCACCCACTTCCTACCTGCGGACGTGCCCGTTCACGTAAACGGGACGTCACGCCGTGTGATCTCTGTGTCTGCGTCTGTCTCTGAGCATCGTGTGTCCGAGGTCTGTCCACGTGGCAGCGGATGTCAACACCTCGCTCCTTTTCATGGCTGCGTAATATTCCCCTGTGTAGATGGACCCCATGTACTGACCTGTCTGTCCCGTCACGGACACTTCGGTGGCTTCTACCATTTGGTGACGGTGACCACGGCTGCTGTGACCATGCGTGCACGGGTTTCGGTTTGAGTCCTGTCTTCTTTTCTGTCTGGTCTGTGGACCGCCTGGAAGGGGGCTTGCTGCTCTTCTGGAAATCCCATGCTGACGTCCTCTGGGGAGCCTGGGGGCGCTGTGAGAGTCAGGACCAGCGGCCACAGCAGCCCCGGAGGCCGGGCGTTGGGCCCAGCAGGGGGAGGACTGCACAGCAGGTCTCGGGAGGAACCCGCCCAGGGCAAGGGACGGCGGGCGAGGCCAGAGGCCATGGGGCCTACAGCACACAGCAGCCCACACGCACCTTCGTCCCACGGGATTCACACCGGAGGTGATGCCGGGGCTGTAGGACGAGCTGCCTCTTCCTGCCAGCTCTCACGGACAGCAAGACGTACAGGCGGCCTAGGGACCGGTCCTCTGTCTTGAGTTTCTGGCCACGGTGGGAGGCGGGAGGTGCAGCCAGACCACCCACGGAGCAGCCTGGGCTGGCAGACAGCCCTGGAGCTCGGCTCACACTCAGGCAGCGTTCCCACGCCCCTCCCCGCCAGCTCCTAACGCTGCAGCTTCCCAGCCACACCCGGGCCCTGGGGCCTCGAGACCCCGGGACCCTGCAGAGACAGCCAAGGTGTGGGGAGGCCTGCTCCGCAGCTTCCAAGGGTGCAGGGTTCAGAAACGGACTCGGGGGTGACTCTGCAGAGCCAGCAAGACTGTGCACCCCCATACCGCGAGTGCCCCCCAAGTCCCAGGGCGGGGACTGTCGGCTTCGCACAGCCCGTGACGCCTCGACATCTCCTGCCGTCACAGAAACTGTCGGGAGAGACAGGACAGCGTCCACCTAGATTTTAGGTCTGAATAAGCACATAAATGTTGTTTGTAAAGTGAATAACCGCTACTTGCGATGATAATAAATCCTATTAATAACCAGTGCAGTGGAGGACGCGGTCATGGACCACAGCACTTTGCGCGGAATGGCACGTCATTTTCCTGCAGGACACACACAGGCTGTGTGTGCGTGCACACACGCACACGCATGTACACATGCACACATACCGTGTGCGCACACACATGTGCATGCTCATACACGCACACACATGTGCACATGCACACATACCGTGCGCACGTGCACACACACGTACACACAGGCCTGTGTGCACACGTGCATGCTCATACCTGACACACATGTATGAATGTGCATGTGCTGTGTGTGCATGTGCACACGTGTGCACATGAGCACACATGCCGTGTGTGTGCGCATGTGTGTGCGTGTAAGCATGCATGCGCACACACACATGCTGCGTGTACAAGCAGACATGCACACACATGCGTGCATACACAAACACACATACACATGTACACAGATGCCGTGTGTGCATGCGCAGGCATGCACACATGCAGGTACATGTGCACATGCATGCACTGTGCATGCATGCAAGACGCGTGCACAGATGCATGCACACATGCAAGCACATATGCACATGCACACATGCTGTGTACGCACAAGCACACGCATGTGCACGTGCGCGTGTACACACATGCCATGTGTGTGCGCCCAGACAGCTGCACACGGATGTGTGCACACATGCAAGCACACATATACATGCACACACGTGTTGTGTGCACACACGTGTTGTGTGCACACACGTGTTGTGTGCACACACGTGTGCGTGTGAGCATGTACACATACCGTGTGTGCGCACGCATACACATGCACGTGCATGCTGTGTGGGCACACACTCGGACACACACACGCACACACATACAGCCGTCGTTTCTGTCCATCTCACAGGACTTTGATAAGCCCGTGACAAATGTAAACGTTGCATGATCACATCTGACAGTTCCTGGCGGCCGCGCTGAGCCCTGGAAGGAACACGCTCCGCCCCCCCCGACCCGAGGTTGAATCTGCGCAGAAACACGGGGCTCATTTAAGCAGCAATTAAAGACCCTTATGGACTGGAGGAGAATGAGATGATTAATGCAAAGGGCCTTGTTTAATGGGGATATTAAGTAAACTGCTGGTTAAAATGCCCATATATCATCCGCGGGCCCCTAATTGGCTTCCTGTTCCTCCGGCATGTGGCATTTTCAGGAGGAATTACGTTCCTTTAGTGCGACCGTTGCAAACGCCATAAATCAAGCTCGTGCATTCGAGCTAATTGTGATGGAGACGACAGTTAAGCCGCGGCCTACGAGGGGGCTCGCAATGACGCTCCATTACGGCGTCCTCGATGCAGACAGCAGGACACGCAAAGCAACGCCGCCTCCCACGCCCCCGGCCCGAGGACCGAGCCCGGGCTGCTGAGCGCCAGGCCTGGCCGGGGCGCGCCGCCCACACGCTGTTCCCGCCACCCCCAGGTCCTATGGGGGGGGCGAGTGGACCAGCGGGGGAGGGGGGTGACCATAGCCCGCCACAGGCGTCTCGCGGCCCTACCCAGCCCCGCGCCTTGTGTTAACGAGCACAGAGACGGCAGCTGGATAAGGCAGGGCGACGTTCCGCGTGGTCACGGCTCAGCTGGGTCCTCGGGAATTCCCGTATCAGGGTGTCACGCCGGGACCTCAGAATGCGCCTGTGTTTGGAGATGAGATGAAGGCAGAATGAGGCCACCAGGGGGGACCCTGATGCAGTAGGACCGTGTCCTTGTGAGAAGAGGCAGAGGGGGAGCACGCGGAGACGCCGCCCACACGCCCGGCACAGAGGCCCCAGGAGAAATGAACCCTGACACCTCCTGGATCACCGGCGTCCAGCCCCGGGAGGAGGGCAGAGAAACGTCCCTCCACCGTCCCCCATCCCCGGGACAGCCGCCTGAGCTGGCTCGGACCCACGCCCAGCCTGAGGACTTCCCTCGGGGGCTTTCCAGCTCTTTCTAAGAATCCCGATTTACACCCAAGATGCCAGTCTGTACTCACTTTGTTCCGAGCCCCTGAAGTTCCTAGCAACGCGCTGTGGGATTCGAACGACACGTGTGAAAACACTTCAAGTCCGCCTCGTGCTCCCTTCCATCGTCCCGGCCTTTCTGTGGTTGACACCGGCCGGTCTCCGTGTCCCCTGAACATGAGAGCTGTCCCTGTCACCCTCGGCACCGGCACGGAGTGTCACTCACAGCCCAGGCAAGGGACCAGGGTGTGACAGGACGGGGAGCCGGGCAGGACCTGGAGACGGTCGGCGGCAGAGCTCCCTTTATTGGAGGGCGCGTGGGGGGCCTAGCACGGCGACTCATTGGACAGGCATTAGCTAATTCCAAAACTCGTGTGAATGACGTGCAGCTGTCACAACCGGCTTTCACACGGTCATTAAACACCCTACAGAACATGGGGTTCCTTCCAGGACGAGGCGTCGCACGACACTTAGGGTGACACCAGAGGGGCCGGACGTCCGTGCGTCTTCAGTGAACTCGCATCGAGACGAGACGTCAGCCGGGGAAACCTTTGGTCATCACGTGTCGTCACCGAGCGTCAGATCGGGCGGAAAGTGAATACGTATGTGTGTTTTGTTGTCCAGCTCGTTCCAGGAAGAAAGCGACGTCGCTAAGCAAAACGGGGTTCCGGCTCCTTCCGTGGGTGGGTGGGCAGTGACGGGTCAGGCAGTCGGGGGCCCCAGAGGGGGTGCTGACACATCCAGCGGCTCGGGGGTGCAGCTCTGGGGGGGGCGGGCAGCGTCGGGAACGGCGGCTGCAGGAAGAGCAGTTGGACTCCTGCCGGGGCCGCAGGGAGCCCCTGAAGCTCCTCGAGCGGGCGGCGGCAGCAGCAGGGAGGGCACGTGAAGCGCACTGTGGACGACGCACGTCCAGGCAGGCGAAGCCGGAGGACGTTCATCATCCGCTCGTTCGGCAAGTGGACACTGGACGTTCAATCCCGCTCAGCAGCGGTGGCCGGACAGACCCAAAACGAACGAACGAAGATTTGGGGTTCGGGCGTCACACGTACATGAGCAAAGACTCCAGAGTAAGAAATGCTCAGACAGAGCTGAGATCGGGGCGCGTGGAAGGGGAGGGGCTGAGCTGCCGAGAGCCGCTGGGCGGCCGTTCCCGCAGGGGACGTAGCTTCTCAGAAGACCCAGCGAGCTCCGAGCTCCGCCTGGGAACGACAGGACCTAACTCAGGTGTGTGCAGACCCTACCTGGCGGGCCGAGCAGCCATGCACACGCCACAGTCATGCGCACAGCGTGCATGTCACACACTCACACACACAACACACAATCACACACACACGCGTGACTCGCACACGCAGAAGCAGCAGGCACATACACACAGCCCGCTCTGTGTGCACACACGTGCGCACGGCCACACGGCATCCCAGCGCCCAACCCGCCTGGCGCCACCTGCCGCAGAGGAAGGAGAGCCCTGGGGACCCACGAGCGAACACGGCCTGGGTCGGGGGCTCTGCACCCGGCTCACGCCCTCGGCTCCTGCAAAGACAACCCTCCGGCACGGAGCTGGGACGGAATCGGACGCTTCCCCGTGGAGGAGGAGACCCCACATCCGCACCTCACAGCACCCGCTGCCAGGAGCTGAGGGGCAGCCTCAGCCGGCACGTTTCCAGTCAGAGCCGGTGCGCAGTGGCGGCTGCTCACCGCCCTCCCCAGTGGCACAGTGACAGCCGGGCTGGCCGCGGTGCGGGAGCAGGAAGCCGTGTTTCCTGTTCCAGGGGCGTTGAGTCTACGGCCAACACGGGGCGCCAGGCGGGTACGTCTAGACGGCTCGCGGCACGGCTGGAGGCAGCAGTGTCCGGAGCTGATGGCCAATGTGCCGCTGTCCTTCCGGGCAGGGAGGGTGACCCCGAGAATGACACGTCAGGGCATCAGGTCCTGCGTCATCTCCCAGCCCAGCGGGCAGCCTCCGCAAGGCAGGACAGCCAGCAGCACAGTGGGGGGCTGGGGGGGGCCGGGTGGCAGGCTCTCAGATGGCTCAGCTTGCACCCCTGCACACAGTCCCCCACCTTGTAGACAGTGCATGGAATGAGTCACTGCCAGATGCCACCCCCTCGCACGGGTTGTAGAGGGGACAGCCATTCCCAAGGCGGCGCGGCCTTCGCTAAGCGTCGGGCTGGTGGCCTGCAGGCCCCCTCCCGGCGTGGGCAGGAAGCCGCCGCGCGGTGAGCGGGCCCCGTGGTGGGGACGGCGAGTGTCTCCTCACAGCTGGGAGAGGCCTTGGCCAGCAGCCAGCGAGCAAACGGGGCCTCGGCTCCTAAAACCACAGGAAATTGGATTTTACCAACAGGCGGAATGCGCCTGGCGAGGCCCCCGAGCCTCAGATGGAAACGCGGCCTGAACACGTGTAGATTAAAGCGCATGACAAGGAGGAGGGAAGGTGAGAGGGACACATGGACTTAGCGCGTCTGCAGCCCCGGCGTTCGGGCAGGAAGGATCAATTTACAGGCGACGCGAAGCGGCCCGTCACGCACGCCACGCTGTCCAGAGGACTCGTGAAGCGATGCTGACCCGGCACGTGACAGGTGGGACAGTAAAACCACGAGATCAGGACGAAGCAGGGAAGGGGGGCGGGGGCTGGGGAACAGCGCAGATGGGCAAACGCACGGCACACGGTCAGGAGACGGACTTAAATCAAACGAGCCAACAGCTGCACAGCCCGGCAAAGGCCCGTGGCTCCGCGCGCAGACGCTGTCTCTCCAGGTGTTTCAAATAACCCTTGATGACAGGACACGTGCGTTTCCGTACGCGGCGCACAAAGGGTGAGCGGTAAAAGCAGGAAAAACGCCAGATCACTCAAACACTAACCACAAACAGGCCGGCCTGGCCGCACTGCTGCCGACGGGCAGCCCGTGGGATCAGACGCCGCCCTGCAGACGAACAGCAGCATTTCTCAGGGACGCACAGGTCAGGCCCCCGCGAAAACGCAGCCCGCCACTCGGGCGCTCGGATGGCGAATCTTCGAAATACGGACCGCGAACGTTGGCAGAAGCAGCCACGCCTGGAACACCGGCGGCGGGAAGAGCAGCCGCAGATCCGGGAAGGCCACACGGGCTGGAGCGGGGCGGCCTGCAGCTACCGTCCCGTGCGGCTCGCCCCACGCCGGTGCTGAGCACACCCTGGTTTCCAGGCGACGGTTTCGGGGGGCGTAAAGCAAGGCTCACCAAACATCGAAGGACTGAAATCACACGGAGCCCCGTCTCTGACCACAGGAGCATTCAGCTGGAAATCAATTTTTAAAAAAGAAGACGGAGACAACTCCCCAATGTCCGGAAATTGAGCCACATACTTCTCAAGAATTCAAGAGCCCAAAAGGGAAAAAGAAAAACAGAAAACGTGACAATCGGAAAATAATTTCAAGACGAGGGTCGTGATCACGACAGATCGAAACACGTGGCTCGCGGCAAAAGCTCTGTTTGGAGGGATAGTTCTGGCCTCAGATTTATATTTTACGAAGGAGGAAAAGCTGAAAAGCAATTATGTGAGAAGCCGTCCTCACCGGTGAGAAAATAAGAAAAACAAACTAAACGCAAGCAACACGGAAGACGGAATAATAACGAGCAGAGACGAATGAAACAGAAAACAAAACAGGACAGAATCCACAAAGCCAAAAGTCGTCTGTATAAAAAGACTAAGAAAAATGAAGGGACCTCGGACACGAGAGCAGCGCATGGACAAGGCACGAATTCCACAAGGTCGGGATGTTTTTAAGATGAGGGACGGCTTTGTTATAAATGTCAGAAGTAGCCTCACGCTGCTGAATCAGGCAAGGTGCGTGAGGCGGAGAAAGTCTGCCACACACGCGGCGTGTCGAGACTCACGCGGGACGTGGGGTATTCGCTTCATTTCGTATTGAGCGTGGACGTCGAGTCCCTACGTTGCAAACTTTCCCACGAAGGCATCTCCAAGCCCACAGGGCGGTCCCCACGGGATCTGCCAAACGTTCAAGGAAGAAGACGCCGACCTTCCACCAAGTCCTCCGGGAAGAGCGGCCGGGGCCTCTGCCCGCGGCGGGCGGCACCGTCCAACCCGGCTCCGAACCCACGAGGCAACCGCGCGAAGACGGAGGCCGAGTCCAGGGCACGCGGTCCCCAGGGGCCCACGCAGAGTCCGCGGCCCCCGCCCCCAGACGGCCTCGTCAGTGAGGAAAGCAACCCCGCTGTGTTTGGGGGTCCCCCTCTCGCCCCGAACCTCGTTCTGACTCAACCAGGAAGCCGAGGTTAGAATGATTCGCGGGACAGAAACAGTGACAAAAAGAGTCACAGACTCGCTTCAGTGAACACATGGGAAGCATCTGGTGGGCGAAGCCCCCAAAGAGAAGCCAAGGGCCACCCGCACCCCTGTGCGCCACGTGGCGGAGGCCATGCCCAGGCAGTGGCCCGGGAACCCATCACTGCGCACATGTCCTTCTGCCCACGGTGGCTGCAAAGTTTGGGGTGACCCTGCGCTGTGTGCCCAGTGTACACGCATTTGCCGCATCGTGCTGAACACGGACCAGAGCCCTTCGAGGGGGCTCTCGCGGCCCGGCCGCACGGAACGTGGTCCCCAGGCTCCCCCCAGCTACCTCGGGGTCAGTGTGGGCTGCGGACAGCCGCCCGGACCAATGTCACGCCCTCTCAAGTTCAGACCCGGGCGGCGGCCGACGTGTGGGGCACATACCGTGACCAGGAATGACTGGACAGAAGACGCACACAGAGCTCCCCGCCCTGCCCCTGCCCCTGCCCCCCGCCCCCCGGGAGGGTGTCACCTTATCCCCTAACGCCCCCCTGGGCTCCGCTCCTGGGGAACGCAGCCTGTGACGGGCGTAACCCCCGGCCGCGCTCCGTCGCCCCTTCCCCGCCCTGCTGTTCCCTCACCCCAATTTCCCAGTGTGACCGTTACTATTATTATTAATTATTTTTATTACCATTCCATCATCTGATGTCTAATATATATATATAGGTCGATTTAAATTCTTTTTTTAATAACGGGCATGAAAATTGTGAAGGGGACGGAGTTTGCCGAGGCGGCCGCTCCTCACAGACTGTCTCGTTTCATCTCTCTGCCGTGGGAACCCGTCCTCCCCAACGAATTTGCTGTTCAAGATCTGGCACTTGACCTGGCGTTGCCTCAGGATGAGACTCACCTGCAGCACGTACTGCGGGGAAAAGGCGATTTTCTTGTGTTTTCCCCGAAGTGCTTTTGCTCAGATGAAGGCAGCCCCCAGACCCCCCGCGAAGCTCATTCTCGCCTCGTCCTTGGACCGCGTGCGAAGGCCGCCCCCGCCCGTGGCCCCATGTGCCTGTGTCCCCGTCCCTGTGTCCCGTCCCCATGGTTCCACGTGCCTGTGTCCCCACGTCTCTGTGTCCCCATGTGCCTGTGTCCCCGTCCCCATGTCCCCACACAGTGCCTTACTCTGCTGAGAAAGAGATTTAGAATCCATCAAAAACATGACCAGCATCGGGAGCCTGGAAAGCACCTCCCTCCCTCGTCCAGGGCTGAACCCCAGGGGGATCGACCCTTCTTCCAGACACGGAAACTTCTAGAAACCTAATCGAGATTAGCAAGAGGCTTTTCGAGGTTGGCAATCACATGTGGCATGTCCGGCTCAGGCAGTGGTGAGCAGCCGGTAGACCCTCCCGGGGGCCCGCCCGCCCTGATGAATATTGATGGACAGGAGAACCGGGCGGGCGGGTCCTGGTGCGGGGTCGACGCAGAGGGTGATGCCGGCTACGGATGGGACCCCTCGGAAGACGAATAAACACACGGGCTCCGCGGGGCCGCAGATGCCACCTGCGACGCGTACTTGTCACATTTCATAACATTTGCGGTTTGCGAGCAGCTGCAGCTCGTTAACCACGGCGGCATCGTCGGGGGAGTGAACGGGGTCTTTCTGCGCCGTGAGTGACACGCGGCCAAGCACAGGAAGCGGGACCCGGGTCCGTGTAAGCGAGACGCTGGGCGGGGGCACCGAGTGTCATTGTCACAGCTACTGCTGCTGCTTCGCTGGGGTCATTGGTGCAGCTACGAGTGAGACCCATCCCTCAGGGCGGGGGGGGGCCCTGGTCTGGCCGTGAACCCCGCTTTCTGTGCGGGCGCCCCACCACGCGGCACCCCTGGACCTGAGGTCTGGACCAGGAGGAGCCAGGTTTTTCTGAAATGAACGGGACAGTGGGCAGAACCGTGTCCCCCAAAAAGATACGTTCATGTCCTGACTCCCAGGGGCTGTGCCGACACCTCATATGCAACAGGGTCTGTGCAGACGTGATCAGTGAAGGGTCTGGGGTGAGTCCTCCTGCAGCAGGTGGCCCTGCACCCAGGGACACTGTCCTTGTCAGGGACAAAAGGGGAGACACAGACACAGAGGAGAAGCCATGTGGACACAGAGGCAGAGACGGGAGGGACGCGGCCACCAGCCCAGGGACGCCTGGGGCCCCCAGACGCTGGGAGAGGCGGGAAGGACCCTCCCCTGGGGCCTCCAGAGGGAGCGAGGGCGTGGGACACCTGGATGTCCCCCTGCTGGTCCCCAGGCCTGCGGAGGACGCGTTCCTGTTCTCTTAAGCCCCCAGTCTGTGGTTCTTTGTCACACTGGCCCCAGGATATCCACACGGAGCCCTGTAACTCACTCTGTTTCTTTTGCAAACTGTGACCCCATAATTTCCACAACCAGGGTGGAAGCTCCCGCCCCAAGGGGCAGCTTGGGGTGAATGTTCTCAAGTCCCCCAGAATTAGCCAACACCGGTGCTCTGGGGCCTCGCAAACTGGCTGAAGCCAACGATGACAGTGTCCACAGCCTGCGTCCCAGGCCGACACGGTCACGGGGGTTGAAATGAGAGGGTGGGGCACCCCAAGAGGTTCCGACACCCCAAAGACGTCCCAAGCCCAGGTCTACGGCAGCAACCCCACAAGAGCAGGAACACCCCGTCTTTCGAGCAGCTCCTGTGGCCCAGCACAAACTGTCTGCCAGGGCGGGAACCTGTGACCACAGCCCCTCCCCCTCCAGGGGTCCCCGAATGCAGGAGGCCGCCCTGCCCCCTACCCACTGGACGTGGCCACTGTCTTCCTCAGCCCGCTGACCACATGGACCTCCCCACGGTCACGGCCACAGGGCCCCAGGCCCTGGCAGGCACCCCTTGCCCTCTGCAGGGTCCTGCGTGAGCCTGAGAACACGCGGTCTGGGGCGGGTGTCCCCAGAAATGCCCACGGCGGTTTCACACCGGCGTCTGGCCAGCTCCCCCGAGGAAGCGCGACCCAGCTCGCATTCCGACAGCACCTGGATCCGCCTCAGCCATCCTCCTCCACGGCCAGGCTGGAGGACCCAGACCTCAGACCGCCACAGCCCGCCGGCCAGGCTGCCCCGCACGTGTCACGTCTCGCCACCTGGAGAAGTGACAGGCGGTGCACGTGCGGAAGCTCCGAGGCCCAGACGTCTTCCGGCCTTCGCTCTGGGGAATGAGAGATACGGGCAGTGGCCGCTGTCTTAGAGCAGGAATCAGGTCTTCGAATGCGGCCTCGGAAGGTGTCGCAAAACGTCACGCGGGCGGAATCAGGGCGGTGGGGCTGGAGGTGTCCCACGGTGTCCCACGGTGTCCCACGGTGTCTGCTGTCAGGAGCCAGGCAGTACAGACATGCGTCTCGGGAGCTGTGGCAGCCGCTCCGTCCTGGCGGCTGCAGTTCAGCTGTCAGCAGATTTGCTTCCTGGGGGGGGGACGCTGTCCCTGGCTTGCCAAGGGCCACCTCCCCGCTGTGCCCCCTCCGTGAGGGGAGAGCATGAGCTCTGGTCCATCTCACGAAGACACCGACCTGACCCGCTCAGGGCTGACCCCTCTTGACCCTAATCAGGTCCTTCGTCCAATACCGTGACAGGGGGTCGGGGCGTCAACCTGCAAACGCCCAGGTTGGAGGGATGCCGTGCGGGCAGCTGCAGCCCCCCCGGGAGCGGGCGGCCGAGGCCATGCTCCAAGAGCCGCCCACCCCGAAATCTGACTGATTTCCACGTTACTTCATGCGTCATAAAATATTCTGCTCACCATTTGTTTTCAGCCATTTAAAGACGTAAAACCAATGATTCCGCGTGGATGAAATGTCCAGAACAGGCAGATCGCCAAGGACGGGACGCGGCTCAGCAGTCGCTGAGCTCTGGGGGGCAGGGGCCGGCTGCGGAAGGGCAGGGTGAGCGAGGGGTACAGGGTTTCTTTCTCGGATTCTGAAATTGACTGCGGAGACGGTCGTGGACACCGTGACTGCTCCTTAACCCATGGGACCGTACGCTGTAAATTGGCGCCTGGAAGGGTGTGGGAATTTGGTCTCCACGAAGCTGCTTCAAACCACGGACGTGCACGCTTCGTGCGTGGTGGGCCGTGCCACAGCAGGCGGCGGGCGAGGCTGGTGCACGTCTGCCCTGGGAAGCAGAGGTGCCGTTGAGCTGCCGTCACGGTCTGTGGTGCCGTTTGTCGCCGTCTGCGAACGTCCACGAGCCCTGAGCCACGAAGGGAGGGGCACAGCGGAGCCTGCGCCGTGACAAGTTCCCGCGGAGGCAAAGGCCGCCCAGTCCCCGAGCTGCAGTGGCCCGTCCTTGTCACTGCCACAGCGGCTCAGCCTTTGCACGGCCCCAGCCCGCACCCCTGCAACGCAACTACCCGCAGTAAATCACAACACGCCAGCGCCCGCAGGCCACGGAGACGCGCGGCACGCGGGCCC
>NW_011889313.1:311139-321648 GCF_000151845.1 Pteropus vampyrus
GGCACACGCCGGCCGGGTGAAGGGCAGGCAGCTAGCACCGCAGGGCACGCTGCCCGCTGCACCCCGACGTCCGCAGCCGTGGGCCCAGAGGCGCCCGGGAGCAGCACCCGAGGCCCACGGCAATGGCTGCGATCTCGTTGACAGCGATCACGCAAACGTGAAGCCTTCAGCAGGTCACAGTTAGACCGCCGTGCGGCCGGAATCTGTGGTTCCCTCAGCCGGGAACTGTGACGGTGACGCTGACGGCTCGACGTGTGTCGTTTGTCGTAAGCGGCCACCGTCGGTGGCGTTCGCTCTCGGCAGGTCACTGCGTGACGGGCAGAAGCCTGTCGAAACGCGGCCGTGGTGTGACTCAGTGTCACGTGGGCATCGTGGCGTGCGGATACAGGCGGCCGCACGGCAGGTAACCTAGACACGTGACCCTGCAGATGCAACGTCGTCCTTTGCGGCCCAAAGGGAAGCTGAGGTCCAGCCGAGCTCCGCAGAGGTGCGTGGTCCCGCAGAGGGGACGATGCCAGGCAGGCAGATGACGTTTGTTGACTGACGGGCACGGTAAACGGACACCCACTCATTTCGAAGCCAGACGTCCTGTAACCTTCCCTTGTTTAATCTTGTCACTTCATGCCATGCGGACGTCACTGAGAGGTCTGTAGTCAAGAGTCCGACCTTGAACTACACCCACTTGGCTTTTCTCGGGCCCCTAGACAGTGTCGGCAATGCCTTCGGGGACCGTTGGCAGCCGAAGGTACCCGAGTCCAGCAGGAAATTCAAACAGGGAAGAGCTGGTTCGTGCTGTGGTCCCACAGGGGCCCCGCCCCAGCCCAGGACCTGTGAGCGCCAGGTTTGACAGCACAGGGCACTGAATGCGCGATGGAGCGTCCTGCCCTCCCGGGTGGCCGTGCTCAGTCGCCAGGGCCCCGTAGAGGGAGCCGAGGTGCTTCAGCACCGAGGAGGAGCCCACGGGGGCAACGGGACGGCTGCGGCCCGGGCCGAAGCTGGGGGAGGAGTCAGCGGCCAAGGGGCGAGTGCGCAACGTCAGGGCGGCAGACCCGGCCCCCGGAGCCTCCCGGGGCCGCAGCCCACGCCGAGGTCAGCCCACGGGCTCCATGCACACGCACGGCCTGCACGGCTGCGGGAGACGGTGCGTGTTCTGCGCTCCCGAGGGGGTGTATGCTCCGCGTCTCCTGCCTGGGGCACTGGTCCCAGCGGCCCCGTGCCAGCGGGTGGGGTGCCCGGGAACAGTCCAGCGAGGCCCATGAAGGCTCTGGCCACAGCCCCCCCCCCCCCACGGAACCGCAATGAGGACGTCTCCACCATCCTGACACCCCCCAGCCCCGCGGAAACTTCCAACACCCCCTCCGCTCCCCGGCTCACGGCCACGGACACCCCAAGCTGTCAGCCTCGCCGCAACCCCGTGTCTCAGCCGCCCCCACTTCTCACCCCGAGCCCTTGAATTGAAATATGGCCTCATCTGGTTCTCGTTTGTTTACACTGAGCTCATCCATCGTTTCCTGAGCACCGTCTGGTGGCTCGGAAGCCGGGCGGCCGCTTCAAAGCCTCGGCACTAACGCAGGAATGTGACTCCCGCCTGCGTCACGGAGCAAGGTGGGCTGCGAACGCCAAGCCACGGGCCGGGCCTCTCCCCGCACACGCAGCACCAGACGCAGGGGTCTGTGTCCCCGAGACTCACGTCCGCCCAGGACCTGGGACCCGACGTGGACATGGGGTCTGTGCAGACGTGATTGCTGAAGGGTCTGAGGCGAGTCCTCCTGGAGCAGGTGGCCCTAAGCCAGTGACGGTGTCCGTATAAGGGACAGAAGGGGAGACACAGACACTGAGAAGCTACGTGGACAGAGGCAGAGACGGGAGGGACGTGACCACCAGCCCAGGGACACCCGGGGCCCCCGGATGCTGGGACAGGCAGGAAGGACCCTCCCCTGGAGTTTCTGGGGGGAGCGAGGCCCTGGGACTCCTGGACGTCAGGGTCCTGGTCCACGAGAGTCGGAGACGTGCGTCTCTGTGGTTCTCGGCGCCTCCATGCAGGGCACTGCGCTCCGGCCGCCCTTGCAAGTAAAAACGCTGACACAGAGAGACATGTTCAGCCTCCAGGAGTAAATGTAAGGAGACGCCTCGCCGGTGCTCATGGCCGCACAGCTGGGACACGGGACAGTTTGTGGGGACCGAGCTGGCCCTGCTGGAACACACTGTGTGCCTGCCTGGTCTGCACCTCGTCCTCGGGGACAAGAGCCCAACGCGGCCGCAGCTTGGCACATGGGGACAGCAGAGCCTCTGGTCCTGGCCGGGGCGGGGCTGCCAGCGCCTGGGACAGCCTGATCCACACGTCCCGTCACTCGGCGCCAAGCGCACGCTCCGGGACGAACTGGGGTCCACACCCCGCAACCTCAGCACGGTTCCGCGTATGCAACGACCAGACGTGCAAGACAGGAGCTCAGCGTCCACACGGAAAGCTGCGCACCACGTCCGCAGCGGCCCTGTCCACAGTTGCCAAGGGACACGGCACGGAGCGCCCGCCCACAGCGGGCGGCTGGAGAGCAGCGCGGGGCCCGTGCACGCAGGGGAGCGTTTCGCGGCCGTCAGGACGGAGGTGCTCACATGCTCTGCGACGTGGACGGACCTCGGACGCGCAGTGCTCAGGGACGGAGCTGACACAGGACGTCGCCCACGGTGCGGCCCATTCCTGCGAAACGTGCAGAACAGAACAGCACGTCCACGGGCAGGAACGGGGTGACAGGAGGAGGTGGGGTGTCCGCTCATGGGGACGCGTCTGCCTTTGGCGGGACGAGAATGTGCTGGAGCCATTTATAGGTGGCGTTTGCATCACATGGTGAATCAGCTAAATGCAGTGAACTGTTCACTTTCGAATGGTTGATGGCATCTTTTATTCTTTAAAAAACTTGTCGAAGCTCCACGCTGACTTCAGCAGGCAGGGTGAAGCCGTGACAGGCCCCGCGGCCCTGCTGCACGTGGACCCCGGCGTCTGCCGGCCCCAGGGATGCGAGTCACTGAGGCCGCACGTGACCGTGTCAGCCACCTGCGCCGAAACCGCCACAGCGTTCACAGAGCCGACCGTGGCGCCGGAGCCGGAGTTCAGGGCCGGTCACCACAACCACAGGGCAGACGACACGCGCCCTCGAGGACGGAGCGGGGTCGCCTGCTGTATGGTCAGTGGCACCAAAGACAAGTAAACGCAGCCAGACGGCCACAGCGCGTCACACGGGACGCGGCCTCGCTCCTGGCGCTCACGCATGCCAGGCACCCGAGCTCCCAGATCACAAGCTCACAGCAAGCAGGTCCGCGAGGGGCTCGGTCTCCCCCCACGCCCGCCCCCGCCCAGCGTCCTCGTTCTGACAGGAACCCCGAAAATGGCTGATTTGCTGCTTGTTTGGGGTGCGTGAAGTCTGGTGATACGCGCGTTCCGTCGGAGGGTAATCGTCAGCCGTGGAGGGAGGGGCTGCCGTTGCACGGGCGTCCCCCGGGATGACACTGGTCACGCTTCATCGGGACCCTGAGCACGAGCCAGCGGCTGTGTGAGCTTCTGGTTTAGACTCAGCGCAGGGCGCATGCCGCCGTGACACATCGCACTGCTTCTCCGTGCGGGCCCACAACGTGTCAGGAGCAGCCAGCGTCCCCGGCCCTGCCCCCCACGCTCGGCCAGCAGCGGCCTCTCCCCTCCGGCCTCTCCACTCGCCCCCCGTGTCTGAGAGGAACCGCGCTCTGCTCCGCAAACACACCAGTGACTAAGCAAATAAGCAAACTGGCCACTTCTGGTCGTTCTGCAAGGCCCACCTGGTGGGAACTCTGCAGGATAATGTTGTCTCCTCAGCTACACGAGACACACAGACCCAAACTGGCAAAAATGAAGAAAAACGCAAAGAAATGCCAGGCAAGTGGAAGCAATTGGACAGCAATTGGACAGATAAATGGCAAAATAGAATTAGGCGAAAAGGAACTAAATTAGACAAAGAAGGGGACTTCGAGTGCTAAAAGCTGCACGTCACGATCCACAGAGAACCTATGTGCCGAGGAACTCAGGGGCCCCACGTGCAATCAGAACAGGATGCGCCGGCAGAACCAGAACAGATTCATCGTGAGAGACGTTGATACACCATTCCTGGTACAGCACAAGACACAGGGACAAACGGTAAGCAGACACAAGAGCTAGACACCCAACACGTGGGCCCCAGAACCAACACACCTGGAGATCGCATCAGACCTCAGCACAGCACCCCCTGACGAGCCCCTGAGGCGGCACACCCAAACGGTGGTCTCCACAGGTACATGAGCCCGCTGGGGTGAACCCCACTCCGAGGGGTCAGCCCCCACACAGCAGCTCATACCCGGTGCGCATGGCCAGTCCCCACAGCCTGTCAGCCTGAGAGCTAATGCCACCCACTGATGCACTTACAGCAGTCGAGGGTTAGCTACTATACGACAACACACACAACCACACAAGGAACACGCCCAGGGCCCCCGGCACAGGTGACCGGGGAGACTGTGCCACTGGGCCGCACAGGACGCCTACTCCATGAGGCCACCTGGCCAAGGCTGGGAGACATAACAAATCTTTTAATACGTACCAATGAACACAGAGGCAACTAAAATGAGAAAACAGAGAAGCTCGCCACACATGAAACAACACGAGAGAACGCCGAAAAAAACTACATGGCCTACCAGACACAGAGTTCAGAACACTGGTCACGCGGATGCTCCACGAACTTCGCGGGAGAAGAGGCGATCTCAACAGAGACCGTGAGCATAAAAAAGGACTTAGAGCCCCTAAGGAGAACCAGTCAGAAACGAAACATGCAGTAACAAACGAAGAATACACTACAGGGACCCAACAGCAGACTGGATGAGGCAGAAGATCGAATCAGGGAGCTGGAAAACAAAGTAGCAGAAATACCTAACGAAAACAACAGAAAGAAAAAAAATTAAATGAGGACAAGTGAAGAGGCCTCTGGGACGACGTCAAACGTGCTGACCTACGCATCACAGGGGCAGCAGAAGCAGAAGAGAGAGAGCAAGGGATTGAGATCCTATTTGAAGAAATAACAACAGAAAACTTCCATAACCTGGCGAAGGAATTAGACGTACACACCCAGGAAGCTCAGAGAGTCCCAAACAAGATGAGCCGAAACGGGCCCACAGCCAGACACCATCACGAAAATGCCAAAGGTTAAAGATGAAGAGAGACTCTTCAAAGCAGCCAGGGAAAGGCGGCTCGTTACCTACAAGGGGCGCGCGAAAGACTCTGCCAGCGGCTGCTCCGCAGAAACTCCGCAGGTCCGCAGGGTTTGCTACGAAACACTCATATGGACTCGAAATCTAGATACAACAGAAGGAAACAGTAACAAATCTGACCACAAAAAAAAAAAATATTTTCGATCTAGTTACCAAAAGAAAAGACAGCATAAGCAAAGGCAAAGACAAGACAATTTGGGGGAAAATAAATCCCGTGCAGTACATATCACGGAGAAACGGCCCACATCCCTACCACAATAAGTGTGTGTTTGACGGAAGAAAGGATTTTTTTAATTCTTAGAAATTTAAAACAGAAAATGGGGAGAGTATGCAAACAGACAAATCAAAGAAAACGAAAATAGAAAAATAGTTCGTAAATGTTTAAATATGTAACTAAAATACTGAACAGATGATAGATGATATAGACAGATGACGATAGACAGATAGATAGATAGATAGATAGATAGATAGATAGATAGATAGATAGAGAGAGAGAGAGAGAGAGACAGACAGACAGACAGACAGACAGACAGTAGGTAGATATAGACAGATGACAGATGGTAGAGAGACGATGAAGAGATCATACAGTAGAAGCATGGGTGGGTGGATGGATGGTGGGTGGATGGCGGGTAAGTGGCTGGATGGATGGTTGGTAGGTGGGTGGGTGGATGGTGGGTAGGTGGGTGGATGGATGGATGGATGGATGGTGGATGGATGGATGGATGGTGGGTGGGTGGATGGATGGATAGATGGTGGATGAATGGATAGATGGTGGGTGGACGGATGGATGGTGGGTAGGTGGATGGATCGTGGGTAGGTGGGTGGATGGATGGATGGTGGGTGGGTGGATGGATGGATAGATGGTGGGTGGACGGATGGATGGATGGTGTGTAGCTGGATGGATGGACGGTGGGTAGGTGGGTGGATGGATGGATGGTGGGTGGACGGATGGATGGTTGGTAGGTGGGTGGGTGGATGGTGGGTGGATGGATGGATGGATGGACAGATGAGCAGATAACAACGGCAGGAGACGCACAGACAATCAGCACTGACACGTTTGCTTGTGCGGGGGGCAGAGTCCTAGACGGAGACGGCGGGGGGCATGTGCCTGGCTTCTCTCCGGAGAACCCCGCCCGCAGAGGTCCCAGTGCTCGGCGCTAACGGGGCCCGGGCCGGCATCCAGCCGCCTGAGCGCGGGCACTTTGCGAGCCCCGTGAGCCGTCGGGAGTGAGCACGCATCTTAGAAACTCAAGGCTGGGGAAAACGCGCCCCCTAAATGCACAAAAGCTGTTTGTGTTGCCGTGTCTTCTCTTTCCTGGTTTGTACTGTATGTATTTTTTATCTTCATCATGAAAAATTAATTAGTAGGTTCCGCGTCTTGGGCCATTCGTTCTAAACTAAGCCATAGCAAAACAACAAGAAGTTAGAAAAATTCCACACTCGTCCGTCATAGAAGGCGCGAGAATCTGACAGCGTCAGGATGTTCTCCACACAGAAGCAGCAGCCTGGGCTGCCGCGGACGAGGCCACAGGGACCCCCCTGGAGCGCTGGGAAGAGGCGCCTGCTGCCTGACAGGGGTGTGTGGCCGGCACGTGGCACGCTGTGCCCATGACGGACCCCGTCCCCCACGGCCAGGCCGCGGCACCTCACGCGTGTCCTCAGCCGCTCAGTGGCAGGCGGGGCTCCCCACGGGCGCCGCCGGTCTGCGCTGGGCTGGACAGAGCGTCAGGACTTCCGGCTGCCGGGCCCGTGTGGGACAAAGGGACGACATGCGCACCGGTGGACGGCGGCTTCCTCCTTTCTGCCCCGGGAGACGGGGCCGTGGGCAGAGGCGAGAGCCTGGCCACCTCGGCGCTGTGCCCCGCCCCCACCGTCAGCTCCACAGGGGCCCAGGACACGGAGTGAGGGTGAGTGTGAGCATGTGTTAGGGGCGGGGTGTGAGCATGTACGCGTGTGTGTCACGATGTGTTGGGGCGGGTGCGAGGGCACAGGCGTGTGTGTTTCACACCAGTACACGTGCATGGATGTGAGTGTGTACGTGTGTAGGAATAAGCTGCGGTCACGTGTGTAAGTGTGTACACACGTGTGTGAGCAGGTGTGTGTGTGAGTGCTGTTTATCTTTGTGTAGAGGTATGTGTGTGCATGTGAAGTGTGTGTACGTGAGGGGTATGTGTGAGTGTGTAGAGGTGAGTGTGAATGTGCAGGTGTGTGCCTACGTGTGTGAACATGGCTGTGCAGGTGTGAGTTGCGCATGTGTGTGTGCTGTGTGCATGTCGGGGGCAGTGTGTGTGCCCGTGCATGGGCGTGTTGCATGTGTGTGCACAGATGCGTGCGAGTGTGAGTACAGGGGGCGGTGTGTGCGTATGTGCATGTGGGGCGGGTGCGTGTGCGCCGTGGGGACAGAGCTGCCACATCTCCACCCGCCCCCGGAAAGCCAGGCGGCTGCGGGCATCGCCGTGGGCTCCCGGCCGCCCCGCTCGCCGCATCCTCGAGGGCTGTGGGTGACACCCGGGCAGCTGGCTCCCCGGTGACCGTCACTGCCCGGGACAGCAGCGTCTCGGGGCGCAGGAGCAGGGGACGGCGTGCACGCCCCTCCACGGCCCTGGGGACTCGGGGTGACTGACGGCAGCACCGCACTGCGGGACACACGCTTTGGCTTGACAGCCCTCGTCCGGGGACGCGGCTGGGCGGCGGGCGCCCCCACCCCGGCCGCCCGCGTCTGCGGTCTGGGGAACAAATCTGATTTCTGATTAAACATCACCGAGTTTGCCAGTTCTGTGGTCTTTCCTCAGCTCGCTGCTCGCGCTCAGGCTTTGTGGTTAAATTATGTATTAAGGTCAATGTCAAAACAGAGAAGACGCGAAGCCCACGGGGAGCCGGCTCCTCCTCGCGATGGGGGCGCGCGCTGCCTGTCAGCGGCCGGCGGCTACAAAGGCCGGGCTCCCAGGACGGGCGTCCGCGCCGGCTGAGAGCTGTCAGCCGCGCCCACCGCGTGGCGCTTCAAACGCGGGCCGTGCGCTGGGGACCGCGGCGTGTCATGTCCTCGCTTGTCCTGCAAGATCTTCTGAGGGGAGGCGGTGTCAGCGTGAGGGAGACCGGGAGCAGAGGCGGTGGCCTCTTTCTCTTCCTGTTCCTCAAAAGTAAGGAAAAAGGGAAGGAAGAGGTGGCCGGCGCTGGAGCCCAGTGCGGCGAAGCTGCCATTGGGGCGGCCAGCTCTGCGTCTGCGGGCCAGCGCCGCTGAGGGGACAGCGTGGGGACGAGGCGGGCGACTGCCTCTGCCTCTGCCCATTGCGCCTGGTTGGCTGGTGGCCGTGGGACCCACGGCCGTCCGCCCCACGGGAAGAGCCCACGTTTCGTCACGGGCGGTGCGGGCGGCGGTGGCGTCTGTGCACGTGGACACTTCTAGGACTCCTTTCTGCAACCCCAGGGCGTCCGCTCAAGCAGGGTGGCCGGGCACAGCGGGAAGTGGGTGCGCGTGGCTCGCCCGTCCCTCCCCCGGCACCTGCAGGAAGCGGCACTGAGCGGGGACCGGTTCCGGAAGCCGGTGAGGGAAAGCGCTGCACAGTCGGGGGGTGACGGAGACCGTGGCAACCCCGCGACCTCATCTGGAAGGGTGGGCGGCGTCTCCCCACCCGGCACTCGGAGCGGCACCCCGTCCACACACGGGCCTCAGGCCCCCGGCCCTCGGCACCCAGGGCGCGTAGCAGGCAGCGAGGTGGCCCGCAGGCGCCGTGCGTGCCAGGCCTGCTGCGTGTAGCACGCCGTGCGTGCGCGTGTCCCCACCTGACACTTACCTGTGCCTGGCGCCCGAGGACGGGTCCCTGGTGACTGTCCCGGCCCCCTGCGGAGACACTCAGGGTGGTTCTGGGACCACCGTGGGCCCACGCAGCACCGGCCACATGGTGACACCCGCCTGCCCGCAGCCTCCCTGGCACCGGGCACGTCCGCCCTGTCCCCAGAGGTCCCCGTCGAGTGCCCGCGATGGCAGCTGCCGGCTTCAGGAGTCACCGCGGATGCGCTGGCCCCATCAGCACCGTGCCCCAACCTCCCACATCCCCGAGTGACCCAGCGGCCAGGGCCTGACCGCTGCAGGCTCCACCCGGACCCGACGGCCCGTGCTGCCCAATACCGATAGGCAGCCGTCCCCAGAACTGTGCTGGGACACTTACGGACGGGCCTCGGATCTCGTTCCGGCCACCAGGGCCTGGGGCTGCCCCATCCCCCGGCCCGCCGTCTACTCCGGCCCCAGGAGGCCAAGGGCAGGCCGGCCCCGCGGCCCTCGCCCCTCTGGGCCCACGCAGTGCGTGTCCAGCTGCCCAGTCCAGCGGCTCACACGCGGCCCCAGCCCACGTCCCCGGGACGCCCGGCCCCGCCTCTGGACACCACCCTCAGGGAAATGCTGGTGGCTCCCGTGTGTCCCCCAGGGGTCACTCCATGGCGGAGCAGGCGGGCGTCAGCTCTTGCATCGCCACGGCCGGACGCCCCTCCACGGACGTCGGCTTGCGTTTCCTGCCCCGTGCCCCCCACGACGCCCCCTCTCCGTCTCCCCATCGACTGCTCGCAGGACGCAGGTCACCTGGCCGACAGCGCGGACCAACATCACGGAGCGAAGCGGGGGCCAGGATGCATCCCCCGCTGACGATGCCCTGCAGACCCGCCTCAGGACGTGTCCGAGACGCAGAGCTTCCGTCCACTCAGACGGAGCGCTTCCCACTCGTGCGGCCTCATTTATTTATCTTAGGGCGGGCGAGCCTCGGCGATTCCGTGATAAGCCCCCCCCCAGTCAAAGCGACACCTTATCCAGAGGTAATTAGCAGGAAGCGTGTTGAATTAAAGATGGGAGCCGTGCCACTTTGGCAGGGGGTAAGAGACGGGGTCTCCAGGGCCCGAATCGCGCCCGAAACAGACCAATTAACACTGTGTGTCTCCTTTTATGTTACCTTTAATTAAGGTTTCTGCGCGTTTTCACAGCTATTTTCCGCCTCGCCGTCTCCCGTGCTCAGCGCACATCAAAGGCCCGCACGCCGAACACCACAGGTGACGCTGCCTCGCACGCCGGTCTGCAGGGGGCGGCTCGGAGCCTGCGGGGCCCATGCCTGCGCCTGCAGCACTCGGGGACACAGCTGGGTCATGGGGAGCACATGGCCAGGGTACCCCGACACCCGCAAATCCAGCCAGGAAGGGCTTGGTGTGCGAGGCCCGGGCTGGGCGGGGTCCACCGTGACGGTCTGTACATCGTCCCTACAC
>NW_011889313.1:322923-327511 GCF_000151845.1 Pteropus vampyrus
AATCCAGCCAGGAAGGGCTTGGTGTGCGAGGCCCGGGCTGGGCGGGGTCCACCGTGACGGTCTGTACATCGTCCCTACACGGAAGACTCAGCTCATCCACCGAGGAGCAGCAGCCCGTGACCAAGCAGGACCTCACGCTGGTTGACATCCAGGTGTCCCAGGGCCTCGCTCCCTCTGGAGGCCCCAGGGGAGGGTCCTTCCCGCCTCTCCCAGCATCCGGGGGCCCCGGGCGTCCCTCGGCTGGTGGCCGCGTCCCTCCCGTCTGTGCCTCCGTCTGCACGTGGCTTCTCCTCTGTGCCTGTGTGTCTCCTGCTCTCCCTCATGAGGGCACTGTCTCTGGGTCTAGGGCCACCTGCTCCAGGCGGACTCGGCTCAGACCCTCCATGGATCATGTCCGCACACACCCCATTTCAGAGGCTGCAGTGAATGTTGATTTGTGGGGTCAGCACTCATCCCACTCTGTGGGCTTCGCCCCGCAAGGCACACCCCTGAATTTGCACATCACCGAGCAGGGAAAGTTCGTGGGTGGGATTTCAAGTTCCCCGTGCCCCTCACCTGTGAACAACGACCATGTCTAAAGTGTCCACACAGAACAGTGTCCAATGTCACGTTAAGAAGCTATTCACACCCTCGTGCCTTGACCACGCTCTGTATCTGCATTGGTCCGATTCCCAGGTACCGAGCCTTCCCGGGCTGATTCAGAGACGCCCCAAAAGCAGTGAGACGAGGGACAGACTCACGGGAGGCGCCGACACGCACTGTGACGCGGACCCACGGTGCTCAGCGGCAGACGCTCGTAGCAGCGGCGGCGGCAGCGGTCAGCGGTCAGCGGTCAGCGGGGAAGGAGCATAAAACGCACATTGGCGGAAGACGGCGGCACGAAGCAGTGTCCGGGCAGCCAGGCGAGCGTCACGCAGCCCCGCAGAGGAGCGAGGTGTGGGCACGGCTGCGGCCTGCACGGTCCTGGACACGCCGCGTGCGCCGAAGGAAGGCAGACGCCAAGACACGCGCATCGTGAGACTGGTCCGTGGGAAACGTGCAGAGCAGCGACACCTCTGGGGACACACAGGGCCGGACAGCGCACGCGGGGCCCGCACAGACCTTCCCCGGCCTGTGTGCGGCTTCTGATGATCACGCATCGAAACAGCCAAGGCCCGGCGCCTTCTAGAACATTCTTTCCCTGCTCCTGAGAAATCAGGGGGACGTGATCTGTGATGAGAGGAAGGGACCTGGGTCGTGTGCGGATACGGAACGCCGGACGCTGTCCGGTGGTCACAGCCACTGGAGGGGCCTCGGTGCTTCCGGGGCCACTTGAACGATTTTTTGAGGAAAATTGCTTTCTGGAGGGAAGAGAGAAAGCCGAGGACGTCGCTCTCCGGTGAAGCTTCCAGGGAGGTGTTTACGGGGCGCATCTGGGGCCGGAGGTCCCGGGCGGGGACCGGTGGCAGGCATGGCCGGACGTCACTCCCGCAGCCAGCCCTGGGAACGCGAGCACGGGGCGGGCGCCTCCCGTGTCCGGAAGCGGCGACGGATGGACTGACACGCTGTGCACCGCTGGGCGTGTGACGTTTCCTTGCGCGTCGGCCGGGGCACAGGGACGGGCGCCCAGGGGACCACACGTCCCCCTCGGTTTCAACCTGATCCGCAGGGTCGGCAGGAGGTCAGCCCATCCTGGTGCGGGAGGGAAACGTCACATGCTCAGAGCAACAGCGCTTCTGGGAGGGCGCCGCAGGCCGCGGTGACGGCGTCTCGGCCGCGGGCTTCGGCCTCCACGCGGGACCAAGGCAGGAGCAGGGAGGAGGAGGGTCCCCACCGTTTGTCATGAACGCGACTCCAAAGCGAAGCCCCAGGCCGGTCAGCACGGGGAGGGGCGGGCGCCCCGGGCCACCCACAGGGGAAAACGGAGAAGAAAGTTCTGTATGACCAACTGCGGACGCCCCACGCCGCTCCTGTCTGCGGCTCGCGCTGCCATCGTGTGGCTGCCGGGGACACTGCGCCCACAGCCCCGGTGTCCCGGTCAGGCACCAGGCAGCCTAGGTGGTCGCCTTGGTCCTCGCAAGGGATGTCGGCCAGGACGCCCGACCCGGCCGGCCGCACACGGCCCTGCTGCGGAGGGACACGGCCCTGCGTGCGTGCGCCCTGGCGCTGTGGACGCTGATGCCGCCGACTTCCACAGCCACGCAGGGCCCCGTCTCAACATGCTGTGCATTCAGAAGAGGCCCAGGTGCACACACACCTGCATGCAGACGCGCACGCACACATACATGCACACGCATCTGCACATACATGCACACGCAAACACGCGCACACACCTGCACGTACACACACAGACGCACCTGCACACACACCCACCTGCATGCAGATGCATACGCACACGCAGACGCACACAGCTGCACACACACATGCACGCGCACATTCACAGTCTGTCTGCAGCGGGCGGGCGTGTGCATGTGCATGGGGGGCAAGTGGGGGGAGGGAGGGGTCGTCCCTGCTCCGTCTCACCCGTGGGAGTCTGCACCCCCACCCAGGGCCCGTCTCCCCATTTCCTCACAGCCCCACCCCCCGCAAGGACATGTGTGTGAGGCCAGGACCCACGACCCACCCAACACACACTGTCCCATCCCCTGCAGCCATTCCTGGGGTCCACACGGCCTCGGGCAGCAGAGGGTCTCAGGCCTCCGTCTACCTGGTGGCCCTTCAGTCTCCCTAGGGTGGCCTCGTCAGGGCTGCGGCCCCCCCCAGACGCCTGTCGGATCTGCAGAGACGGGCTGAGTCCCCCCAACGCGATCCCACAGCAAGGGCGCCCGGGTCCCTGTCAGCCAGCCAACCTGGGACTCCTGTGCGGGGAAACTGAGTCACAGCAGAAAAAACTGAGAGCTAAAGCCTGCTGTGCTTGGGGCGCCCCATAGGGGCCCAGCAGCCAGCGGCCCCGCACCCTGTGTGGGCCAGGAGCTGCAGCCAGGACGGCTGGGCCAGCCGGGCACTGCGGGGACTGAGCCGGACGCCTGAGTGCCGCTGAGTGAGGCACGGGGCCTGCGGCTCGCGGTTCCATCCACGGGGGAGACAGGGGCCACGCGGTGAGAGCCACGCAGTGACAGCCACTCGCACACCTGGCACACGGGCGAGTCAGCAGCAGAGAAGGAGACGGTTTCCTGGCTCCTCGGCAAATCCGGCCATCAGCCCACGACCCAGCAGACCCGCTCCTAGCTCTGTCCCCGACAAGTGGACACGGGGACCCAGACAGAAGCCCGTCCGTAGCAACAGGATTCGGTGTCAGGAAACGTGGCCACAGCAGACAAGCCCATCGACGGCAGACAGGGCCCTGCGCACGTGGGAGCATCACGCAGCCATGAAGAGCAGCGGGCGCTGACGCGCACTACGACGTGGACACGCGATGCTCGGTGACAGACGGAGACACAGCAGGTCACATGGCGTGATGTCCCAGAGATGGGACACGTCCAGAACGGACACGTCCACGCACAGGAAGCGGGTCAGGGCTGGGGCTGCGTGGGGGTGGGTGGGAGGAGGGTCCTGGTGGAGAGTGACCTCTGAGGCTGGGGGTCAGCTCCACAGCCTGACCACACCCGGGTGGGGTGCACCCCACACACGGAGCCCTGAGCGGCCTCGAGCATCCTGACCCTGGGTCCCCAAGTCCTGAGTGGGCCAGAGGCAGGGCGCCTCGGCTGGGCACATGCGACATCCAGTCCACGCTGCCCTCTTACTGGACACTGAGCTCCTCGCCAGCGTGGAGGCCCCCGTGGTGCGGTGTCTGCCCCCGTCGCCCCTGGTCGGCCTGTCCCCGAGCCCGCGGCTCTGGCCCTGCGGCTCGCAGCGCGTGCTCCGCTCAGTCACGGCTGAGCCTTCGCACACAGTGAGCCCGCGGCCTGGGCTGCTTGTCCCGCACACGGGCACCTGTGCTCGCTGTAGGTGGGGCCCCCACAGCTGCCTGCACCCTCCTTGTTCCCCATTTCGCCCCGTGGGCTGGTTCCCTCGGGAACCCCCTCGAGAGCTGCTTACAGGTCATTTTCTTTTGTGGTCACTCCCTGTCCATCGCCTCATGGGGAACGTGAGACCGGCGTCTGCAACGCGAGCTCAGCAGGGCCTGGGGGGCGGGGGGTGCACAGCGCAGACAGCCCCGGCATTTCCTGGGCGCCGGGCGCAAAGACCACCGTGCACGTACGCGCTGCCCGTCACTGCTGTGGCCTGCGGGGCCGGCTCTTCGCCGCCCTGCCGACCACCTGGGCCGTGCGGCTCGGGCGCCAGCAGGAGTAGCCCCCCGTCTGCGGAGCCCCCAGCCCTGCCTCGGCCGCCTGGTGGGCCGAGGTTCCTTCTTCGGGAAGGAATTAAAGGCGGGCGTCAAAACGCAGTTCTCGTCGGGGTGGCGAGCGACGGCACAAGTGGGCCCCACGCGCGGAAACGAGGCCATCGGGGTCCCCGCAGGGCCGGCCGGCTGGGCAACACCGTCCCCAGCATCCCAAGGGAGAGTGTCCCCAGGGTCCCAAGCAAGACTGTCCCCAGCGTCCCAGGCACCAGGACAGGAAGACAAAGCCACGGGGGAGGCGGGCAGAGGCGAACAAAGACGCCCCCC
>NW_011889313.1:328261-333949 GCF_000151845.1 Pteropus vampyrus
GGTCACTCCCTGTCCATCGCCTCATGGGGAACGTGAGACCGGCGTCTGCAACGCGAGCTCAGCAGGGCCTGGGGGGCGGGGGGTGCACAGCGCAGGCAGCCCCGGCATTTCCTGGGCGCCGGGCGCAAAGACCACCGTGCACGTACGCACTGCCCGTCACTGCTGTGGCCTGCGGGGCCGGCTCTTCGCCGCCCTGCTGACCACCTGGGCCGTGCGGCTCGGGCGCCAGCAGGAGCAGCCCCCCGTCTGCGGAGCCCCCAGCCCTGCCTCGGCCGCCTGGTGGGCCGAGGTTCTTTCTTCGGGAAGGAATTAAAGGCGGGCGTCAAAACGCAGGTCTCGTCGGGGTGGTGAGCGACGGCACAGGTGGGCCCCACGTGCGGAAACGAGGCCATCGGGGTCCCTGCAGGGCCGGCCGGCTGGGCAACACCGTCCCCAGCATCCCAAGGGAGAGTGTCCCCAGGGTCCCAAGCAAGACTGTCCCCAGCGTCCCAGGCACCAGGACAGGAAGACAAAGCCACGGGGGAGGCGGGCAGAGGCGAACAAAGACGCCCCCCATTTGCCTGCAGGTTGGGGGGCCCCCAGCCTGACCCCGGGTCTGGTGCGGCCCGAAGGCTCTGTTGTGTCCTAGCCTCTACCTGCCCCCGGAAGCCCCTGGCAGTGGCCCTGGGCCCTGCACCGCACACACAGAAGCTCAGGGACGCATCGCCAACAGCCACGACTGGCCGTCCAGCCACCAGGCACTGCCGCTGGCGGACACCTCGGCACTCGGCTGCAGAATCCGCGACCTGGGGCCAAATCGTCCCCAGGAGACACGGCTCGCGGAGGTCACCGTGGTGAATTCCGGGCGGATCTAGCCTTAGATGCGAAGGCAAAAGCATTGAAAATACAATTAAAAAGCTCGGAGAGAACACACGTGTGTCCCGTGAGTCCAGGACCCAGGAGGCCCCGACTCCGGGTTTGGTGAAGCTGATGGCACTAAATTTTTCAATGCCCAAGCGGTAAGAAAAAGCACACGGCAAATACTAGACTGCAGAAGTTTTCCTTTTTTAGCACAGTTTATGGTAGAAAAAGTGAGAAAATGACATTTCACAGGGGAAAAAATACAATTTATCGAAAATTGCGGGAGAGTTTAAAAGCCCAGGTTGTCCCAAAATACGCCAAGTAAAGCAGCAGGGACGAATCGTGTCCCCAAAAACCACGTAGTAAAGTCCCGGCCCCCAGGACCTCAGCACGGGGCCTCGACTGGAACCAGGGTCCGTGCAGATGGGATTAGTGAGCGGTCTGGGGTGAGTCCCCCTGGAGCAGGCGGCCCTAAGACGGGGGAACATGCATTTGTGATGTTCTGAGCGCACAGTCGAAGGCGCTTTGTTCTGAATCCTCTGGGGGTGTCTCAAGCCCCGTCCCTGGGTTGCTGCGGGCTCCCTCGGCAGGAAAAACCCACAGATGCCCCCTGGCCGGACGCCTCCAGGGCAGATGGCCGGCCCCGAGGGTGTGGTCAGGGTCCCAGCCTTGTCCCGTGGTCCTGGAAACCTTACAGGGCACCTCCGGGCCCCGCTGTGCAGCCGTGCGGGTCTAGCACGCAGCCCCACCGATGACACCATCACGAGGCCTGTGGGCTCCTGGTGGGCAGGACCCGTCCTGTCCACCCTCAGGCCGCCCAAGTGATCTTCGGGTCCCTGGGCCGTCGCTGCAGCATCCTGGTCCGTGTCACAGCCTCAGCTAAGAAAGGCTGGTGGAGGCGGGGTCTGCACGGGTCCTGGAGCCAAGCACACACTAGGTGGTCATCTGTCCTTCCATGAGCATCTGCCACCATCACCGTCACCATCACCGTTTCCAGCGGGAGCGCAGGGCCCTGCTTCAGCAGAGGACGGGCAGGATGCTGAGGACCCCGCGAGGGGCTAGGGCGCTGCGGCACATGTGCCCGTGTGCACGAGTGACAGGAAACCGGGTTCGGACGGGGACACCGCGTGTGTGCGCACGTCCCTCTCCAGCACTCAGCCAGCTCTGCGGGACGCACCCGGGGCCAGCTCTCCCCGCGGGGGGCCGGGGGGCCCACGTGCCGCCGCTCGGGGTCCCACTGTGTCCCAGCCTCCTCCACCGTCACGGCACCAACGCCCCACGCACCCGAGTCCCCACGCACCCCCGCCTGCCTGGAGGGCGCCCCCCAGCGCGCACGCTCTGCGTCTGTGGAACGTGGATGCGGAGGTTCCACGCCGGCCGCTCTTCTCAGGGGGCTGAGGCTGCTGTCCCCCACGCGGCTCTGACCCCCCAAAGCCTGAAGCTGACAGGCTCCAGGTAACTGGACGCCTGAGCGATCAAAGGAGCGGCCGGTGGACACGTTCTGCACGTCGCGTGTCCTTCACACTGTGCGCTTGACACACGGCGACGCAGAGAAAGAAAATGTGATTCAGAAAACCGGTAGGAAAAGAAAACGCATTTACACAATTGCTGAAGACGCCACGTGCACGTGGACTCCGGGGTTCGAACCCCCTTACGTGAGCGTCGGCTGCGCCGTGCTCAAAGTGCGTGGAAAACCCAGAGACGGCAGCCCGCGGGCCGCTCCCCACAACAGCGCCGGGGAGCTGAGCCAGGTGCGGACGCGGCGTCAGCCCCACGTGTCGGGCCGATGGAGGCTGGAAGCGCGTCCTGAACCTGCAGATGCCAAACGCGTCTCCACGGGTTTTCAGAAACGCTCGGCTCCTCAGCCTCAGCCACCGTGCGGAGGCGTCACCAAGCCCTCAATGATGTACGGAGGAACCGTGCCTTCCCCCACAGGGACTTAGAGAGGCCAGGCTGCCCTGTCACTGTGGACGACCAGCGGCCACTCCCGCCGCGGCCCCAGCCGACCCATCTATTTATAGCCTGGCGTTTCCCAGGAGCCACACAAACAGCTCCGGGACAGCTGGGGTCCAGGCAGGGCGGCAGGCCTTACGCACACACATCCTGTTCCTTCAGACAAGACCCCGAAGGCCCGCGCCCCCACCGCCCAGATCCCCCAGGGTGACCGGACACTCGGGGGCAGCTGGTCCCTGCCGTGAGCACTCTGCCCCAGCCCTCCCCCCAGGAGGCTGTTCCTTTCTAATTTGGAGGGTGTCACATTCCCGCAGGCTGAGGTCACGTGGCCTTGTGCCGGCAGGTCTGTGGTCATCTCGCCCGGAGGCCTGGCCCGGGTCACAGGGTGTGGCGTGGGTGGACGGGCCAGGGAGGCACTGGTCGGACACCGGGGACCAGGTGCTCGGTGCTGGGACAGCTCCACGCCTTTGCAGGCATGTGCGCGGCCAAGGATGCAGCTTCTCAACGTGGACACACGCGGCTTCTCAACACGGACACGCGCATCCCCGCTAGGGACGGTGATTGCGCTGACCGCCCCACACGGCCGCGTCCCTGGCTCTCGGCCGCATGGACGCAACGCTGTCCCTGGGGAGCCGTCTGCGCTGCCCCCGCCGTTCACAGACACCGGCTTCGTGACAGGCCCCAGCCCGGCCGCCCCTGCCCACGATCCTGGCCGGAAGCAGAGTGCGGACCTGGCCATCTCCGTGTGCATTGCCCTCTCTGTCCCTGGAGCCAGCAACCAGTGTGCCCGAGGTCACCCAGCGGCACGGCCTCCCCTGAAAGCGCGTCTGTGTCGAGTTTCGTGACAAAAGGCGTCTCGCACTCAGCGGCACTGAGTGACTTGCGGGCTCCTTCCCAGACGCACGCCAGTCCCAGGGGGGCCCTGTCCTGCACGCCCGCCCCCCGCCTCCCAGCACACTCGGGGGCCCGTCTCCACCATGCACCCCAGGTCCGGCCACACGTTGAGCCCTTGGCCACTGCCCAGTGTGTGACGTTCGCTGTCTATTGTCACCCCACAGCCGGCCCACCCACTGCCCAAACCCTCCGTCTCCTCAAGAGGCCAACGGTGGCAGCAGCCCAGGTATCCACGGTTGGATGGATGGATACACACGGGGTCCGTCCAGACAATGGAATATTACTCAGCCATGAAAAGGAGTGAGGCTCACACACGCGCTGCCATGCGAACGAGCTCGGCGAGAGACGCAGACACAGCAGGCCACAGCGCGAGGGACCCCGTTCGCAGGAAATGTCCGGAGCCGGCGTCCGCAGACAGGGCGCGGATGGCGGTGCCTAGGGAGAGAGTGTTGCGGTGACCAATCATAGGCACGGGGATTTCTCTGGGGACAGTGAATGCTTTGGAACGTGATATTGGTGACAACATTGTGAAAGTGCCAAATGCCACAGAATTGTGCCCTTCAAAAAAAAAAAATTTCCTATGACCGCAGTGTTTCTCACAGAAAAAGCCCAAAGCCACAGCGGCTCTGCAAGGCCACCGTGCTCGGCCCCAAGCCCCGTCTGTCCACCTCAGCCGTGTCAGCTCCTCGATCTTGGACAAACAACTGTGGGGCCTGAGCTCATGCTGACTGACAGGTAGGTAGATGATAGATAATGATAGATAGATAGATAGATAGATAGATAGATAGATAGATAGATAGATAGATAGATAATAGACAGACAGACAGATGATATACAGACAGATGATAAGTGACAGCTGGTTGAAAGTCTGCCTCAGAGAGAGAGATATAGAGAAACTTGATAATGGATAGATAATAGATGGATACATGGATGGGTGGATGATGGGTGGGTGGGTGATGGATGGATGGATGGATGGATGGATGGATGGACAGAAGGATGGAGGTCGCAACCCGACTCCCACACCTGGAGAACTGACGTGGGGTCTGCACCGCTTTGGGGGTCCACCCATAGCACCCTTACAAGGGCCCCCCCGGCCCCGTCCCGTCTCCTGGAGCCTCCAGCAGGTCCAGAGCGAGCAGTTTTCCTGGGAGAGGAAACGCGGCTGAGTCACCCGTGCGGAACACAGCTGCACGAGACAGGAACTGTCCCCCCAGGTGGCCACAGTGACGGGTAAACAGACCGGGCCCTGCTAACAGGAAGGAGGCTGAGCAGCCACCTCACCGGCCCAGGGGGTCACGACCCAGCGGTGCCGCCCGGTAGGTGCTCACCCTCCACCCCCAGCCATCACGGGTCCCAGGACCTGACCCTGGATACACAGACACAGCGACGGGGGCCACGTCCCTGGTTAGCTGTGGTCACGAGGCAGAGTCTGCAGCGTCGTCAGAGCGCAGACGTCAGCGTGTGGGTGAGGACGTCCCCCGACGGCTCGTGACACGCCGCGGGCCTGGAGGTCCCCGTGCCCAGGCTCCGCCTGCTGTGCACACCTGGGAGGCAAAGCCAGAGATGGTGGAGGGGGGGGAGGGGAAGCACTCGGCCGCAGCCGTCACTTCCCTCTGGGCCACGAGGTGGCGCCTGTCCCCTCTGCAGCGTGGGTCGCCGTGGTAACCGCCCCTGTTTGCAGCACTGGAGGAGGCGGGCACATCCCCCACCCCGGGGAACCCGGGAAGTCGAACGAGATCGTTGACACGCAAGGCGCCGCTGGAAACAGACGCACACGGAGCTGACCACGGAAAGACTCGCTGGCAGCCCGCGACCTTCCGCTGAGGTGTTCACAGGCGGGGTTCGCCGTGCGCTCCGGGCGGGACTGCGAATCGGGGCGTTCGGCGAGGAAAAGCACAGGTGATCACCGGGGGACCCAGCAGCCCGCTTTTGCGTGCGCCTCGAAACCTCAGGAGCCGGGGCTCAGAGGGGCACTGGCCGCCGTGGTCATCACGCCACTGT
>NW_011889314.1:0-4403 GCF_000151845.1 Pteropus vampyrus
GAAATTTACAGTAAAATTTACATGGTTTTGATTAAATGTCTTTACACTCCCCAGGCATTCTGCCTCATTTGAAACCACCGATGAGTGAGTCAGAATTGACAGGTAAAATTGCCAAAGGTGATGTTCTCAAAACAGCGAGTCTCAGTTCTGTTTTCTCTCCAGTGACTCGTTATAAGGTTTTCCTTTCATTCCTTCTTACCAAAACATTTGGGTTCCAGGGACTATTTCCCTGACCACATGAGCTAAGTTAGCAAGTCCAGGTCTCTGCAGCAGTACCTGGCCACGATCCTCCAGTGCTATTAATTAATTACCTTTTTAAATTCTTTCAGCTTTTTATATAATAGCAGGGGCACAAGCAGAAGTTCAGTTACCAATGTATTCTAGTTCCTTGAAGATGCTGTGGACAGGTAGGTGGAAAGATAGAAAATCAAGATAGCAACAGAAAAAGGAAATTGGACTTGATAAAATTCAATTCAGGTTCAGAAAAATAATCTTAGTTGCAGAATCTCCATTTGCAGATAATGGAGATCAAATAAAAATTGATTGTGGTTAAGTAGGGTATACTGTAGGAGAGAAAAACCCAGATTACATGAGGGAGTGTATAAGGGGCTACAGCTTGTAGAGGAAGGCAAACAACTGACTTTGACTTTTACCTGGTGCTGGCACTGTGTCAGATTTCCAGGGAAAGCCAAAGCTGTGGAGGAGAGTCAAGGCCAGCACATGTAACGTCTGTAGCACAGGGAAGGGATTTGGGGGTTCAAATGATGACTTAGAAAAGGATTTATGTCCTTTTTATCTCATTAATCTTTTGGACTGGAGTAACAGAAATTAGAAGTTAGAAGTCAAGACTGCTTACTCTGTTTTATTTCTGTGTTTACAGAGAAGTAAAAAAAAAGGAAGAAATCTACTTGAGGCTAGTTCTCCGTGATATTTCTTGGAACTAAGACCCTATGAAGCACACAGAATTTGGAGAAGAGTTGAAGGGGAACTGTCTTCCTGAGAATGCAGTTCATCTCATCTGCATGTTTAATTACACAGCTGTCATCATTTTTGACTATGATATAGAAAATCTTCTAATATGGTATTAAAGAGGAATTAATTCTCATGCTAATCTATATTTGTTGGGCACTTAAATTTTTTTTTATGAAACTTCTCTAATTTTGGCCACCACAATATCTAATAGATGTAGATAAGGCTCAGAGAAAACACCAAATTTAGGAATAGTTATGAAAATAGACGGTAAGAGGAAAGATGTCAGTCAGGAAGGCACAACTAATTTATTTACTTAAGTACAATAAGGATTTATTTAAAGGGGTTCTTGATATCATTTACATTTTACTTTCACAGAGCAATAGGCAAATAGATATAGGCTTAAAACAAAGAATAGAAATCTTAGTTGTTTGCAAGATATAAGTTTTGAACTGTCAAACTAATAAAAGCTAAACAGAGATACTGAACTCTCAAATACTATATCTTAGTGATGATTTAAATATGCCACTGATGTGTTATATGTGCTGTACTAGAAATTCACTTACTGACTGGTTTATTTCTATGGGTTTATTAGTAGGACACCAGTTCTCTCTATTGTCTACAACTATAAACTTTAAAGTGAACGAAAATCTCTTTTGGGAGTCTGACCAAATGCATTTTGTAAATCTACAAAAGATATTATGATGTTTAGAACAGAAATAGTCACTTTAATTTTAATGGCCTTTAATTAAGAAAAGTATGGTGATAGATAAAAGTCCTGTAAACAACACATTAAAATGTTCTTTTAGGACATTCTCAGTTTACTTAGAGCAAAAAATGGCTCCTCTCACTGTTTCAGGGGCAGTTGAATGCCTTTATCTGGTTTTGTGTATTTAACAGGAAGTAATGTTTGTTTTTGAAACTCTAAAGACAGAAACATATACATGTTAATGTCTTCTAGTATTCACTTCTTTGCTTTCTTTTCCTTTTGAGTTTATCTGACCCATTTCCAACTCTCTATTTTTCCTGTTTTCTTGTCCAGAATTTTTTTCTGATGCATCTCCTGTAGGTTTATTATAGTGGATCAGTATCACATGTTCCAAATTTATTTGGCTTTCATGCTATCAAATCTCCCGGTTGCTTAAATACCTTAAATACCTACTGCTCCCCAAAAGTGATTAGAACAAATAATTTACATAGAAATATAAAAACCTTTTCATTTTTTATTGTCCAAACTTTGGGGACATTAGAATACTATTTCCCAAATATATTGTTCTGGTGCCTAGGAAAATTCTAATATTACCTAATAAATTAGGGAATAAGTTGGATACAGGGTCAACTTGTTTGTGTAGAGATAATGAATTCTTCCACAAAATTTACATTTTTATGGAGTGTGGTCAGTATTAGAACTCTTTCTCCTTTGGGTTTTTCTCATACGTTTTTATTTTATTTTATTTTATTGTTAGTTTCACTTATACAATACATTGGTTAGACATTTATATATTTTATGAAACGATCACCTTAATTTCTCTATCTTCCCTTTGGCTCTACACATAGCCATTACATTACTGCTGGCAAACTAATCAAAAACAGACTCAGAAATATGGAGGACAATCTGGTGACGGTAAGAGGGGATGGGATTGGGTGGGGGCCTGGGAGAGGCGGTAAAGGATTAAAAAAGTACAAATTAGTAGTTGACACATGGTCTCATACATCATCTGTCTGTTTATTTATTCATCATCTTTCCCTGTCTCCATCCACTTATGTATCTATGCTTCTAACCATCCATTCATCCTTCCAACAACTTCATTCTTCCCTCCAACAAACACCAATTACAGGCAGTGTGTGATGGGAATGGTGCTGGGGAACCTAGGGAAATAGAATAATGTAAAAAACTCTGACTTTTTTCTGGAACAACTTATAGATTAATGCAGCACCTCTCAGCTTTGGCCCTCTTTGGGTTTGGGTAATTGTTTGGGGTGGCTATACCGTTATCCTGAGCATTGTGGAATATTTAGCAGTGCCCCTGGCTTCTACTCGCTGGATACCAGTAACAACCCTGCTTCTTCCCCTCCCATACGCCAGTTATGACAACCAAAAATGTTCCCAGACATTGCCGAATATCCCCTATGGATGAGTAAAGAATCCTTGATGAAACACACTGTTTTAATGAGAGAAAATTATAAAGGCATATTTCTCCATATTCGATAAGTCTTACAATAAGGGTGCACATATTGGGGATGTATTTTGGATATACTTAGTTTGCTCCCACCTCTGATCATTGCTAATATATTTCTGCAGGAGATCATATATTTCAGGGAATTATTCATCATGATTCACGGTTGACTTTTGCAGTGCGGTGAGTTTTGATATTCCATGTAATAGAACCTCATCCAGTTATATTATTCAGCCAAATAGCTAATTAGACTTTGTTGTTTTTTCTACCATGCAGTTTGTGTTGAAATGACTTGTAGACATAGTTAATATAAATGCTCTTTTAAAAAAAATAGTTACCAAATATTTAACTAGTGAAAATGAGCCAGTGTATGAATCAGGATGGAAAGAATTAGAGTTCGCAATCAACTCAGGACGTTTTTTGGGGAGCGGGTGCCTATGTTTGTTTTTCTAATTAAAAAGTTTTGATCGCTTTTACCTGAGGATACTATTACTTCTGTGTTAGTAGGTTTTCGAGCACAGACATTTAGTAGTTTATGCTACACAAAAAGGTTGGCAATATTTCAGATAAACAATATCTCATTAAATCTTACTGAGTATGAGACATTTGTACCGATTTGCTCATATGACAGATAATAGAAACCCCTTATTGTTCTATATCTTTTGCTTACATCATTTCATTTACTGATGCTCCAGTGCCATTTTCTCTTAAATTTTAGATTGAAGCATATCTTCCTTTGGGTTTTGGAGAGTGGTGATGCAATATCATGGTTCTCTATGTATTTTTAATTCTGGAATTCGAGGAATCATTTGAATATTGCTTCAAATGCTTTTTCTTCCTCATTTGGTTCTGTAAAATTTTCTTATAGAAATTCCTTACTTATTGGCCATGAGTGGACATGGAAAGAAATTGCAATTTCCTTTTTGCTGAGTGTTCTGGTAATTAGTAGGTTTCAATGACATCAGAGCTTTACTATAATGTTGATAATGATTATCTCTTTATTTTCAGAGATAAATATTTCTCATTTTTAATTTACCCTGTAAATATTTATAAAGAGAGGCTAAAAAGGATTAACTTTGTCTCTGCCTAACTTTTTAGAGATGCACAATAAGCTTCTTCAATTAAGGTAAAACACTTCATTGTAATTGTCCAGTGTTCATCTTTGGATGTGTTCACATGAGTACACGCAGACTTCTATCACAGTTCTAGATGTCTTGGCAGTATAAATGCACATTACACAGTAAGAGAGTGACTTCCC
>NW_011889314.1:4685-4956 GCF_000151845.1 Pteropus vampyrus
AGCATCTTTTCATATGTTTGTAGGCCATTTGTTCCTTTGGGAGAAGTGTCTCCCTAGGTCCTCTGCCCATTTTTTGATTGGATTATTTGTTTTTTGTTTTTTTGTTATTGAGTCGTATGACTTCTTTGTATATTTTGGATATTAGGCCCTTATTGGAGGTGTTGCTTGCAAATATATTTTCCCATCGAAATAATTGTCTCTTTACCTTGTTGACCGTTTCTTTTGCTGAGCAGAAGCTTTGTAGTTTGATGTAGTCCCATTCATTTATTTT
>NW_011889314.1:6235-7490 GCF_000151845.1 Pteropus vampyrus
ATTTCTTTTGCTGAGCGGAAACTTTTTAGTTTGATGTAGTCCCATTCATTTATTTTATCTTTTACTTCCCTTGTGTTGGAGGTCAAATTCATAAAATCCACTTTACGTCCAAGGTTCTTGAGTTTAGTTCCTATGTTTTCTTCTATGCATTTTATTGTTTTAGGTCTTATATTCAGGTCCTTAATCCATTTTGAGTTAATTTTGGTGTGTGGTGATAGACAACAGTCTAGTTTCATTCTTTTGCAGGTAGCCTTCCAGTTTTCCCAGCACCATTTATTGAAGAGGCTTTCCTTTCTCCACTGTATGTTTTTGGCTCTTTTGTTAAAAATTATTTGTCCATGTAAACATGGCTTTACTTCTGGACTCTCGATTCTATTCCACTGGTCCATGTGTCTGTTTTGCGGCCAAAACCATGCTGTTTTGATCACTGTCTCTTTGTAGTATAATTTGAATTCAGGCAGAGAGATGGCCCCCACCTCCTTCTTTTCCCCCAGGATGGCTTTGGCACTTTGGGGTCTTTTGTGCTTCCATACGAATCTGATGATATTTTGTTCTATTTCTTTAAAAAATACTGATGAGATTATGACGGAGATTGCATTATATATGTTTAATGCTTTAGATAATCAGGTCGTTTTATCTATGTTGATTCTTCCTTTCGAAGAACACAGAATATCTTTTGATTTCTTTGTATCTTCTTCGATTTTTTAAATAAGGTCTTATAGTTTTCATTATATAAGTCCTTCATATGTTTTGTTAAATTTTTCCTAGGTATATTGTTCTTTCTGTTGCAATTGCAAAAGGAATTATTTTTTCCATTTCTTTTTCTGACGTTTCATTATTAGAGTATAGGAACACTATGGATTTTTGAAAATTGATTTTATATCCAGAGACTTTACTGTATTTGCTTATTGTTTCTAGTAGTGTTCTTGTGAAGTCTTTAGGGTTTTCTATATAGAGAAACATGTCATCTGCACATAATGACAGTCTGACCTTTTTGTTTCCTATTTGGATGCCTTTTTTATCTTTCTCTTGCGTGATTGTACTCACTAGGACCTCCAATGTTATATGGAATAACAGTGGTGATAGTGGACACCCTTGCCTTATTCTTGATCTCAGAGGAAAGCTTTTTAGTTTTCACCATTAAGTATAATGTTGGCTGAGTGTTTGTCATATACAGCCTTTATATATGAAGGTACTTTCCTTCTATACCAATTTTGTTAAGTTACTTGATCATAAACGGATGCTGTATTTTGTT
>NW_011889314.1:8700-11512 GCF_000151845.1 Pteropus vampyrus
TTTTCACCATTAAGTATAATGTTGGCTGAGTGTTTGTCATATACAGCCTTTATATATGAAGGTACTTTCCTTCTATACCAATTTTGTTAAGTTACTTGATCATAAACGGATGCTGTATTTTGTTGAAAGTTTTTTCTGCATCTACTGACATGATCTTATAATTCTTATTTTTTAATTTGTTTTTGAGGTGTATCACGTTAATTGATTTGCATATGTTGAACCATCCTTGTGCCTCTGGGATGAAGCCCACTTGATCATGGTGTATAACTTTTAATATGTTGCTGTATTCAGTTCGCTAGTATCTATTTAGGATTTTTGCGTCTGTGTTCATGAGAGATATCAGTCTGTAGTTTTCTTTTTTTGTGTTCTTCTTACCAGGTTTTGGTATCAGAGTAATTTTGGCCTCATAAAATGAGTTGGGAAGTATTGCCTCCTCTTCAATTATTTGGAAGAGTTTGAGGAGAATAGTTATTAAATCTTCTTTGAATGTTTAGTAGAATTCACTGGTGAAGCCATCTGGTCCTGAACTTTTACTTTTTGGTAGGTTTTTGATGATTGTTTCAATTTCCATACTGCTGATCGGTTCATTTAGATTTTCCAGTTCTTCTTGATTCAGTCTAGGAAAGTTGTATTTTTCTAAGTAGTGAGCCGTTTCTCTAGATTATTAAATTTGGTGTTATATACTTTTTCATAGTATTCTTGTATGATCGTATGTATTTCTGTGTTGTCTGTCGTAATTTCCCCTCTTTCATCCCTGATTTTGTTTATTTGTGTCCTTTCTCTTTTTTCTTTAGTGAGTCTAGCCAGGGGTTTGTCAATTTTATTAATCTACTCAAAGAACCAGTTCTTGTTGCATTTATTTTTTCTACTGTGTTTTTTTAAATTGTTTTCAATTTAATTTATTTCTGCTCTAATTTTGATTATTTCTTTCCCTCTGCTTCATTAGTTCTCCTTTTCTAGTGTTTTAAGATGAAGCATTAGGTTGTTTATTTGGGCTCGTTCTTGTTTTTGGAGATAAGCCTGTAATGATATGAACTTTTCTCTTATGACCGCTTTTGCCATGTCCCAAAAGTTTTGATATATTGTACTATCATTATCATTCGTTCTATCTATCTCTTGATCTCTTTTTTTATTTCTTCTCTGACCCAGTCATTCTTCAGTAGCATGTTGTTTGATCTCCTTGTATCTGTGGTTCTTCCTGCTTTCTTTTTACAGTTGATCTCTAGCTTCAAAGCATTATGATCAGAGAATATGGTTGGTATGATTTCAACTCTCTTATATTTGTTGAGGGTATCTCTGTGTCCCAGTTTGTGGACAATCCTAGTGAATGTTCCATGTGCACTAGAGAAGAATTTATAAGCAGCTGCTTTGGGATGAAAGGCTCTGTAAATGTCAATTATATCCAGTTGGTCTAATGTGTCATTTAAGGTCATTATTTCCTTATTGATTTTTGTTTGGATGATCTGTCTATTTCTGACAGTTGAGTATTTAGGTCCCCTACTATGACAGTGTTTTGGTCTGTTTCTCCCTTTAGTTCTGTTAGTAATTGCTTTATATTTTCGTGGTTCCCTGATTGGGAGTATAGATATTAATAAGTGTTATGTCTTCTTGGTGTATGATTCCCTTTATCAATATGAAGTGTCCTTCTTTATTTTTCTTTACCTTTTTTATTTTGAAGTCTATTTCATCTGATATTAGCACCGCTACTCCCACTTTTCTCTGAACGCCATTGGCTGGAAATATAATTTTCCAACCTTTCACTTTGAGTCTAAATTTGTCTTTGGAAATGGATGTTTCTCCTGGAAGCAGTATATGGTTGGGTTTTGTTTTTTGATTCCTTCTGAAACTCCGTGCCTTTTTATTGGCGAATTCAGTCCATTTACATTTAGAGCGATTATTGAAATATGAAGTCTTTTTGTAGTCATTTTATCTTTTGCTTTCTGGTAGCTCAGTGTTTCCATTGCTTTCTTGTCCATGTGTGTCTGTTTTCTTTTCTTTTTAAAAAAATTTGGTTGAGTTCTGTGGGTTTTCCTGCTGGTACTTTTTGTTTTATGTTACATACTTTAGCTCTGAATCTTTGGCATGTGGTTACCATTAAGAATATGTAAAGAATATTTATATATATATAGTCATCCATTTTCTTCTGCACATGTCTTATTTCTATTCCCCTTTGTTCATTCGGACCTTTGAATTTTCCCCTTTCCAGTCACTGTTGTCTCAATTTATCCCTATGTATGCTGATCATTCATTACTATCTTACTATTGTAATTCTGTTCTCATTGTTTAAGCTTATAATGCCCTGTTCTTGGTAAGGGTTGCACTTCTCTGCTTCTATCTGCCCGCTAGTCGCCTTACTCCTAATTATATATTTATTTGTTGTTTTGTTTTAGGTGAATTGACCCCTTTCTCTAGTTCCTGTAATGCAGCCTTGTAGTGGAGAATTCCCTCAATTTTTGTATGTCCTTTTTGAATGGCCTTTATTTCTCCTTCATATCTAAAGGAGAGCTTTGCTGGATACATTATTCTTGGCTAATAGTTTTTTTCATTTAATAGTTTAAATATTTGATTCCATTCCTTTCTGGCTTGTAAGATTTTTGCTAAGAACCCTGACAATAACCTAGTGGGTTTTCCCATTAAGAAAGTAAAATGAACATTTATTGAAAACTTACATATTAAAACCTCCTGGCTATGTACATGATTACAAAACTTTATTTTTTTTTTTATTCCTAGAACTTACTCTGAGAAGTTAGTGTTATTAATTTCAGTTTTATAGATAAACTGAGGTTCAGGAATTTAAGTAACTTGCCCAGTA
>NW_011889314.1:11562-13828 GCF_000151845.1 Pteropus vampyrus
TTTTTATTCCTAGAACTTACTCTGAGAAGTTAGTGTTATTAATTTCAGTTTTATAGATAAACTGAGGTTCAGGAATTTAAGTAACTTGCCCAGTATCATCTAATGAGTGGCTGAATCATGGTATAAATCTTGGTTTTCTGAATCCAAAGACTGTATTCTTTCTGCTGTGCTATGTTGCTTCTCTAAATAAAACTAAAATTACAAATTATTCTGGTAAGTCCTGTATAGGGGTCTGAACAATATACTTTTCACTACACCTTGATGCCCTGCATAGTTTTAAGGTTCTCAGATCATGTGTTAAGTGCTCTATGGAAGTGCTCCTCAAATTATCTTTAGTGGAAAACCAGTTGTTTTTCTCCAATCCTTCTAGGGTGAAACTTTAGTAAATAGAAAATTATATACATGAATTTTGTTGTGATGTAAATTTCTAGAGAAGTTTATAAACACTCTCAATTCCTGCACCTAACATGATGCAAACTGGCAACAGACAATTCATGGCTTTGTGTGGGCCACTTTTTCATTGCTTCAGGGAATCTAGATAGGAATAAGTCATAATCCTTTTCTTCGAGACGCTTACAGTCTAGTTGGTGACTTTCAACTGTATTCAGTTAACTGAAACACAAGAGATAGTAAAATAAATCCTGGTCATAAAGCAAAATCTCACTTAACAAGGTTAAAATTTAAACAATCTTGAAGATAAATATATTCCAGAAGTAGGGAGTCAGGAAGAAGTATCTGTTTGACAGAATAAGGTGTGTGGTCTTGGAAATGGATGGGATAGTGGAGCAGGGGTAAAAGGTTTGTGAGACTGGTTCCAGACTATATTAGACTTGAACCATAAATCAAAAGAATTGGGGTTAAATTCTTATTACGCATGTTGACCAATCTTGTGTCTCAAGCGTTATATCGTAGTGTCTACCCTGGGAGGAAGTACAAGACTATTAAATTCAGAAAATACCTGGTAGTTATACTATTAATAATAAATACTAGTAATAATAAGGCCAGACTTCATCGATGTGGTAAACACTTAAGTATTATTGGATATGAATATGTTCTCAAAGTCGGGGAATGGGAAGGAAGAAGATAAGGGCCTGTCTGTCAGATGAAGTTTTATAGGCTTGCAAGAGATTGTAATAGTGTTAGTTCTGACTAAAACAAGATACTAGTTTTGAAGCAAAAATCAAAAGATTTGAGGTTGAATTTCTGTTACACATATCGACCATCTTGTATCTCACGAGTACTATCATGGGATCAACTCTGGGAGAAACAAAGGGTATTAAATAAAGAGATAACTTTGTGGTAGAAAACAACTCCATATGAAAGTCACCAGTTTCTCTGTGATCATATTTCAGAGAACCGGAGCAGATCAGTTCTGTTCTTTATTTTTTTAATTTTAATTTATTTTATTATTAGTTTCACATATACAGTCCATTGGTTGGACATTTACATAAAACAATCCTCTTGATTACTTTATCTTCCTTCTGGCTGTACATATAGTCATCAGGTCTATTTTAATGCTAAGGTAAAGAAAAGTTTTCCTTTGATGTCCTTCTTAATTTATTATGTAATTATCATAATTTACATTATCAGGTAGAAATGTTGACAAAGCCAATGGATGGAATGAATCACTCTGCGGTGTCAGAGTTTGTGTTCCTGGGACTCACCGATTCCTGGGAGATCCAACTTCTTCTCTTTGTGTTCTCGTCCACGCTTTATGTGGCAAGCATGATGGGAAACTCCCTCATTATGCTCACTGTGACTTCTGACCCTCACTTACACTCCCCCATGTACTTTCTGTTGGCCAACCTCTCCTTCATTGACCTGGGAGTTTCTTCTGTCACTTCTCCCAAGATGATTTATGACCTTTTGAGAAAGCATAAAGTCATCTCTTTTAGTGGCTGCATCACTCAAATCTTCTTCATCCATGTCATTGGTGGTGTGGAGATGGTGCTACTCATAGCCATGGCCTTTGACAGATACGTTGCCATATGCAAGCCTCTCCATTACCTGAGCATCATGAGCCCAAGGATGTGCATCTTCATTTTAGTGGCTGCCTGGATGACTGGCCTCATTCACTCCATGGTTCAGCTGGCTTTTGTGGTAAACTTGCCCTTCTGTGGTCCTAATGTGTTGGATAGCTTTTACTGTGACCTTCCTCGGTTAATCAAACTTGCCTGCATAAACACCTACCAACTAGAGTTCATGGTCACAGCCAACAGTGGTTTCATCTCTGTTGGCTCATTCATCATACTGATCATTTCCTATA
>NW_011889314.1:13878-17478 GCF_000151845.1 Pteropus vampyrus
AACTGTATTCAGTTAACTGAAACACAAGAGATAGTAAAATAAATCCTGGTCATAAAGCAAAATCTCACTTAACAAGGTTAAAATTTAAACAATCTTGAAGATAAATATATTCCAGAAGTAGGGAGTCAGGAAGAAGTATCTGTTTGACAGAATAAGGTGTGTGGTCTTGGAAACGGATGGGATAGTGGAGCAGGGGTAAAAGGTTTGTGAGACTGGTTCCAGACTATATTAGACTTGAACCATAAATCAAAAGAATTGGGGTTAAATTCTTATTACGCATGTTGACCAATCTTGTGTCTCAAGCGTTATATCGTAGTGTCTACCCTGGGAGGAAGTACAAGGCTATTAAATTCAGAAAATACCTGGTAGTTATACTATTAATAATAAATACTAGTAATAATAAGGCCAGACTTCATAGATGTGGTAAACACTTAAGTAATATTGGATATGAATATGTTCTCAAAGTCGGGGAATGGGAAGGAAGAAGATAAGGGCCTGTCTGTCAGATGAAGTTTTATAGGCTTGCAAGAGATTATAATAGTGTTAGTTCTGACTAAAACAAGATATTAATTTTGAAGCAAAAATCAAAAGATTTGAGGTTGAATTTCTGTTACACATATCGACCATCTTGTATCTCACGAGTACTATCATGGGATCAACTCTGGGAGAAACAAAGGGTATTAAATGCAGAGATAACTTTGTGGTAGAGAACAACTCCATATGAAAGTCACCAATTTCTCTGTGATCCTATTTCAGAGAACCTGAGCAGATCAGTTCTGTTCTTTATTTTTTTAATTTTAATTTATTTTATTATTAGTTTCACATATACAGTACATTGGTTGGACATTTACATAAAATAATCCTCTTGATTACTTTATCTTCCCTCTGGCTATACATATGGTCATCAGGTCTATTTTAATGCTAAGGTAAAGAAAAGTTTTCCTTTGATGTCCTTCCTAATTTATTATGTAATTATCATAATTTACATTATCAGGTAGAAATGTTGACAAAGCCAGTGGATGGAATGAATCACTCTGCGGTGTCAGAGTTTGTGTTCCTGGGACTCACCGATTCCTGGGAGATCCAACTTCTTCTCTTTGTGTTCTCCTCCACGCTTTATATGGCAAGCATGATGGGAAACTCCCTCATTATGCTCACTGTGACTTCTGACCCTCACTTACACTCCCCCATGTACTTTTTGTTGGCCAGCCTCTCCTTCGTTGACCTGGGAGTTTCTTCTGTCACTTCTCCCAAGATGATTTATGACCTTTTGAGAAAGCATAAAGTCATCTCCTTTAGTGGCTGCATCACTCAAATCTTCTTCATCCATGTCATTGGTGGTGTGGAGTTGGTGCTACTCATAGCCATGGCCTTTGACAGATACGTTGCCATATGCAAGCCTCTCCATTACCTGAGCATCATGAGCCCAAGGATGTGCATCTTCATTTTAGTGGCTGCCTGGATGACTGGCCTCATTCACTCCATGGTTCAGCTGGCTTTTGTGGTAAACTTGCCCTTCTGTGGTCCTAATGTGTTGGATAGCTTTTACTGTGACCTTCCTCAATTAATCAAACTTGCCTGCATAAACACCTACCAACTAGAGTTCATGGTCACAGCCAACAGTGGTTTCATCTCTGTTGGCTCATTCATCATACTGATCATTTCCTATATCATCATCATTCTCACTGTTCAGAAACACTCTTCAGCGGGTTCATCCAAGGCTCTGTCCACACTGTCAGCCCATATCACTGTGGTCATCCTGTTCTTTGGTCCTTTGATATTTTTTTATGCGTGGCCATCTCCCTCCACACACATGGATAAGTTTCTGGCCATTTTTGATGCGGTTCTCACTCCTTTCCTAAATCCTATCATTTATACATTCAGGAATCAAGAAATGAAGGTGGCAATGAGGAGAGTCTGCAGACAGCTAGGGAATTACAGGAAGATCTCTTAGATGATGTCTGAATTATGAAAATCCCTTGTTGATTATTGATGTCCATTAGTGATTGTCAAACTCAGAGAAAAGGTCTTGTTTGTTCTACCTTGATTTGATTATATACACTGATATTGAATTCATTTTGTCTCTCACTCATGAGGTAGAGACATTTACTTTTGCAACGAGAATATTACATAGAAATATTTTGAATGAAAGATTATAATTTTGAACCTAGATTCCTAAAGAATATTTATACAAAATAATTTTTATAAATGCATAGATGGTAGTCTTCTTTACAGCCATCAGAACAGAAATAATTGTCTGTAATCCATCCTAATCCAGTATGTCTTCATCTTAAGTGGTTACATTTGCCAACTCTTTATCGTCAAATATGGTCACATTCACAGATATTGGGTGTTAAGGTTTGAACATATGTATTTGGTGGGCACAAATCAATCCACAGCAGTAGTGTGGAGAACCAGGACGGTTATGGCATACCTACCTATTAATCACATTGAAAATATATTAAAATAAACAGTAGAACGAACTTTACTGTTTTATAGGCAATTAACTATATTTTTAAAAATAAAGAATATAAGTCAAGATAATGCATAAACAGTTATTTTTGTAAGGTAAAATACCTGCTAACTCAGAGGATTACATGGAAGGTAAAGAATAACACTTACTGTCTTTAGTCAAGAGAATAAATACACCAAGATGAATTTGTCATATCATTCTACACAACGAAACCCAATTTTAGTCTTGTTTAAATATAGCATTAGGTGGTTAAAACATTTCTAAATTTTAATAAAAAGCCTTCTGAAACAGGACTGTGCAACTATGCCAAAATATTAATATAGATCATAATTTTTTTCAGACTCACCTATAGATATACAATACCAAGATAAAAAATTTACTTCGTGAGCCTTCTACAGCTTTCTACCTCCACTGGATTTTGTCTTTTGCTATCCTCTTTTAAATGCTGGATAACCAGACATTTTATCTTATAAAAATTCTATCATTTTTTTATGTCCTGAAAACAAAGCCAGATTTTAATACCTTACATAGTCAATCATAATTTTTAACTATTATTATTTTATAAGCTCTTGATCACCCACTGTATGACTTTAACCAAAGTAACTAATTTTTCCTTCACCAGTAGTATTCTCTTAAAACAAACAAACAAACGAACAAACAAATAAACAAACAACAGAGACTTTTGCGAATATTTAAGTGGTAAAAATGACTTTAATTAGGAACTACTGCAGTAGGGGAAAGGAGACCTCAGTATAGAAATGGCTCAGTTCCTAACGCAACTAGAAGAAATGGAGATTTATAGCTAAAGAGCAGACGTGAGGGGTAGGTGATGGAAAATTACTAAGAGGAGACATTCAGAGTAGGGAGAATCCTTGCTAAGCTGACATAACAGGATTCTTGCGGAGGGCAGGCCAAGGTGATCAGATATCAAGAGTAGGGCGTTGGAAATTTTATTGAATAGCTAAAGTGAGGGATTTTCTCTGAACTGACTTAGTAGCATTCTTGCTAAAACGGGGCTACGCAGTCCAGCACGGATGGGTCGCAGTCTGTGGGCTAGTGAAGAAGAGGGCTGAGAGGAGCCTGACTAAAATTCGGTCAAGGAGACAGTCTTTGCCTATGTAAGGTGG
>NW_011889314.1:18243-18772 GCF_000151845.1 Pteropus vampyrus
TTTTTTTTATGTCCTGAAAACAAAGCCAAATTTTAATACCTTACATAGTCAATCATAATTTTTAACTATTATTATTTTATAAGCTCTTGATCACCCACTGCATGACTTTAACCAAAGTAACTAATTTTTCCTTCACCAGTAGTATTCTCTTAAAACAAACGAACGAACAAACAAATAAACAAACAACAGAGACTTTTGCAAATATTTAAGTGGTAAAAATGACTTTAATTAGGAACTACTGCAGTAGAGGAAAGGAGATCTCGGTATAGAAATGGCTCAGTTCCTAACGCAACTAGAAGAAATGGAGATTTATAGCTAAAGAGCAGATGTGAGGGGTAGGTGATGGAAAATTACTAAGAGGAGACATTCAGAGTAGGGAGAATCCTTGCTAAGCTGACAGGGCATTGGAAATTTTATTGAATAGCTAAAGTGAGGGATTTTCTCTGAACTAACTTAGTAGCATTCTTGCTAAAACGGGGCTACACAGTCCAGCATGGATGGGTCGCAGTCTGTGGGCTAGTGAAGAAGA
>NW_011889314.1:19557-19878 GCF_000151845.1 Pteropus vampyrus
TTTACAATAGAGGAAAGAGACTTCAGTACAGAAATTGTTCAATTCCAAATGCAGTTAGAAGAAGTAGAAGTTTACAGCCAAAGAGCAAATGTAAGCTGACATAATAGGATTTTTGCTGAGGACAAGCCAAGGTATCCTTGCTAAGCTGACAGGGCATTGGAAATTTTATTGAATAGCTAAAGTGAGGGATTTTCTCTGAACTAACTTAGTAGCATTCTTGCTAAAGCGGGGCTACACAGTCCAGCATGGATGGGTCGCAGTCTGTGGGCTAGTGAAGAAGAAGGCTGAGAGGAGCCTGACTAAAATTCGGTCAAGGAGACA
>NW_011889314.1:20983-23576 GCF_000151845.1 Pteropus vampyrus
GGCTGAGAGGAGCCTGACTAAAATTCGGTCAAGGAGACAGTCTTTGCCTATGTAAGGTGGGGAATTGAGAATTGTCTGTCGTATATAATTATTTTAAGAGACTAACAAAGCTCAGGAATACTCAAAGTATAACCCTCACTGCCACATCCTATTCACACAGTTTTAAAGATAGTAAGCATTATTTTTGATGTGGTAAAAAGGAACACATTAACTGACATGATCCAAAGATAGAGACATTCTATAAAATATAAGTAAAGTGGTACACACACACACACACACACACACACACACCCCTATGTCCAATGTTTCAATACTCAAACTTATTTAAAAATTATCCAATGAAACCGTTTATTAACATGAAACCAAAATGTTAAAACAACTAAGGATCTCAGAAGTTGTATTTCAATGGGTTCACTAAAAACTGTCAGATTTAAAATTCCAACTGATTTATCACATAATTTTATATCTTTTGTAATTATAGAGGCTTGGTCTATGCTCCATTCTGATAAGATCAGGGAGAAGACATTTTATCCAACCAATCTGTTGTCAAAATTAATTATGATCATTTCAATTTGAATTCTCATAAAAAATACTCTGAGCCATAATTTCTATAACAATTTTTTTTTTTCTGAGAAAGATGGCATATAAAGAACAGTAGAAATTTCATTGTCCTTATTTTTTTGGAATTTGGGGGGTATTAGATTCAAGGCAGTAGTAATTAATCTCCATAATTCAATACTAACAGAAGTCCTGATAGAGGATTCACATTTAATTTACTAATATATTCTTGAAGTAGAAAAACTTTTCAAATCATACAATGAGAGGAAAAGTCTCCACTATTACAGAAAGACAGCACATAAAAATATTAGGGCCAGTTCTAAAACTTCGGTTACAAATAAGGACTGAGACTTACCAAAATTCGAAGTATAGATGAATACACACCATCACACACTGGCTCTCAAATGGAACCTCTAATTCCAGTGGAAATAACACAAATAGATTGAACACATGGAAACAGACAAAAAGATTGAAAACAGCAAGAGCTGACGAACAAATCAAATTCTCTATCATCTCTCATCTGACAGAAAACAGGTCCGAAGGAGATTACCAACATTTTGATCATAAATCCAAATTCACAATCTCTGTTGCTATCAGTGAGGAATAACCTGTCAGCCCTGTGCAATCCAGGATTGGAACGAAAGTTTACCAAGAACCAGAAACAAACAAACAAACAAATAAAAATAACATAAAGCCACTAAAGCAGAAAAGCAAAACAGAGATCAGAGTGTCAATGAAGATAAGGTTTTGGTGCTCTTTGGGATTTATTATGGGAACCAAGAAGAGTCATGCCTGGACTCAAACATTTCATCAGGTGCACTGCCTGGGAAAATCTATGGCTCCAGAAAGTGAGTCCATTTAGATATCTTGATGAAACCCTCAGAAGAGTCAAAGTATAATTTAAAACAAAGCTCATGTAATTATGCGTCAATAATTTATTTACTCACTAATGAGTGACCCCACAAGGTGGCTCCATTCAAGTTTTGATGGAATCTGTGTCTAAGACACACTGAATCCCCCTGTAAGTGTTCCTCAAGGGCTTTTGATTTCATCAATTTTGTGCTTCTGACTTGGGCTAGGCTTTTATAAATGGGCTGAGGCACAGTGACCAGTTCAGATCTTATAAGAGACGTACCTGAAGAAAAAAAATCCAGAGTGGATTACCTTTTACTTACAAAAATGCTTTACACAATTGTAAATTTAGTGTTTCTCATTTACTTTATTTTAGTGCCATTTTCTCCCAATGGAACCCTACCTGATACGAATATTTGATATATATAAGACATAGAAACAATCTATATATTTAGATATTTAAGAAGTTTAAAATAAAGAGGTGGTCACTATGAATAATGCTAATCTTCATTATTAATCTGGGAAACTGCAGTTAAATTCTCTAGGCTGAAAGCCCATATGTCACGTGGGATATGATAAGTAGTTTACAATATGCAAGGCTGGAAAATTTCTTGGATTTATGGAATGTTATAAATTCCAGTTTGTGAATCTGGAAATAGGTCCAAGAGATGTGGCAGTTATAGTGTAAGATTGTTGGGTAAAATGTTGATGAGGTGTTCCTGGTTTCATAAGGGTTACAAGCCCTAGAATGATGATACTCAATCAGTGCTCCTCTGACATGGTAGTACCACTCCTTATTGGTCATTAGTCCATCAAGCCAGCAGAAAGGAAGGCATAAATAAGCTGTGACCATTTGGTAATGTAATTTATTACCTTAATTGCTGTAATTGGTAAGTGTTTCAATTGGCTAAATATAGAATGTATAGTATTTGTTGACCAATTAAAGAATTGTGGTCAAGGACTCCATGTGCTCATAGGACTATTGAACATTAATATTCACAATAAAACTGGGCATACAATATTTCCTAGGAAATCCACTTCTTATTACACATCCTTTTGAAAGAACTTGTACGTACATATAAGAAGACCTATAACAATATTCGTTATTACCTCGTCCAAGCAAACATTTGGAAAAACCCAAATGTCCCTGAATGAGAGAATATTAAAGTGTTCTGAGGGGTAT
>NW_011889314.1:24970-28336 GCF_000151845.1 Pteropus vampyrus
AGCAGATTTGCTTTCCTTGTTTGTTTTCATGGCTTCATACTGTGTCAACTTAGCTAAACCAGAACCATTTTTCCAGAATTTTTTTCCATGCATGTTTCTATGTTAGGGGTCAACATAGAAAATTTTGTGTGAGATTTGAAAAACGGTAATGAAGCAGTAGTCATTTTTGGTCTGAAGGCCAGTATAGAACAATTACCATCACAGTTTATTCACGTTACTGTTCACCTTGCTGGTTGGGACAACAGCTTGGGCCTGGATGTCTTTTAGCTCCTACTGGATCTCTACCTCAGTTCCTATAAGTCCCAGGCCAGGTGCAAATGCATCTGTATGATGAAGGGCATCAGCTTATTCAGCAAGTCTCCTGCAGTATTAAAATTGGAAGCAGTGAGAGACAGACACAGTTCTACTTTGTCCTTTGTCTCCTCTACTTCCTGTCCATATTTTCTTCTAGATTGTTGGTTCTGCTGGCTTCAGGCCCAGCGTGAAGTTCAGTGGCAACAGACTTACAGATTGCTTCACATTTTCCACCATTGCATCAGGTCTAATCTCCATAAGAAATCTCTTATTCTCAATCACCCATAGTGGTACTATTTCTTTGAACAAACTGAGTGATACACCATAGACATGTCTATTGTATAGTCATTTGCAGGTTTATAGAATGCCTTATTAATTATCATGCTAACTACACAATATTGCATCTGACTAGCAGACACAGCAAATGAAGTACAATAATGATCTCACACACCTATGGAACTTATCTGTCTACATACATGATCTAGCGCTACAAGTGACTGACTTGATAGATTAGTAGAATGATCTGCTGAAATGCAGTTACACTCCCAGTTTGGACTTCACACCTTGGGATGACGACATGCTGTACTAGGATGCATTATAAACCCGTATTTAGCTATAGAAGTGGGTTGTGTTATTTTTCTGTTCCTGTTGAGTCACCCTCTTCTGAAGTTACAGCTTACACTTTCGGCCCTAGAAACCACTCTTTCCTCCTCTCCTTATTACTCCAGGGATAATTAGAGCTCATCACTCTTGCCAGGCTTGTGTTCCTTTACAGTCCTTGGTTGGTTCCTGTTACCCTGCCCAAACTTTTATACAGTTCCTTTGATCAACGCTCTGCAATCATCTATTTGAATATTGCATCTCTTTTTATCTGGACTTAAATTAATACCCTGAAATATCTGTAAAACAAAGAAAAGAAATAAACTAGAGCGATATGCATTTACATGGGTAAATATATATGAATCGAATTTAAAAAGGTCTGAAGAATATGCACCTTTTGATGTTTATGCCTAGAAAAGAGGGCAGAGGTCCTTTATTAGGAGCCATGGTTATGGGTCTTTGGCTTATTTTGTGATGTTCTAATTTTTAAAATGAGAATAAATTCGTGTGCTTTCTTTCTAGTTAAAATTATTTAAAAAATTAAAAAATTTATTGATTTGTTTTCACCTTGAATATATTTTATTTGCTCAAGGTGTATAATTTTTTCATATACTATTGAAAATCATTCGCTAATATTTTGTTGAGGATTTTGATATAACTGTCTATGAGAGACATGAGTTTGCATTCTTTTTTTCTTGCAATGACTGTGTATGACTATGGGTTTAGGGTAATACTGGCCTCATAGAATGAGTTAGGAAATGTTCCTTCTGTTTGTAGTTTTTAGTAGATATTGTAGAAAATTGTCATAATTTCTTTCTTAAAAGGTATGTAGAATTCACCAATGAAGCCATCTGTGTCCGGTGTTTTCTGTTTTGGAAGGTTATTAATTATTCAGTTTTTAAAGTTATTATAGGCCTTTTCAGATTATTTCTCCTTGATTGAGTTTTGGTATTTTGTGCCTTTTAAAGAATTGGTCTATTTTACCTAGGTCATCAAGTTTATGTACATAGAGTTGTTCATAATATTTCTTTATTTGCCTTTTAATGTCACTTGATTTGTAGTGATGTCCCTTTTTCACTTCTGATAGTAGTAATTTGTACTTTCTCTCTTTTGTAGGTTGGCCTGGCTTGGAGTTTATCAAATATATTGCTATTTTCAAAGAACCAGCTTTTGATTTTGATTTTGTGAATTTTTCTCTATCAAGATCATCATGAAAATTCAGATTTTAACTAATATATTATACAATTTTTTTCCAGCTAAAATGTAAGAGATGATCATATTATTTGAACCTACTCTGTTTCAGACTACATGGGGCTAAGAATAATGTACTTCTGAGCTAACTGACTATAGGCATGTTTCCTAAAGCATATGCTCTCTGTGTCTACAGGCACTTGAAAGGAAGTTTATGGGTCATGGATATGAATGGCCTTTGAAGAGACACTGAGAGTGGTTCCTATTTAGCTTTGGCTCAATTTTATCCTTCGTATTTCAGTCTGGCAGAGTTTTACAAGTATTTATAGAGTGTCTATAATGTTCCAGAAAATGTATAAGATACTGGAAATACAGAGAAAAATAAGAGAGCATCCCTGCCAGTTTGGAACTTCTCTCCTGTAGAAGATGCATAGAGAAACAGTTTCAATATCTTGAGATAAGTGTGGTATACAGGTATGCAGAAAGTGACATGGGAGTGCACAGAGGAGCATAGAGCAGAACAGAGGTTTTCAATAGTCTACTCTGTGCTGGATATTGTTTCATGTGTCCTGGAGGAGTCCCATTTGAAAAGTGAATATTCTTTTATAAAAGAAAAAGTAAATTTTTCTTGATTTTATTTTTATGCACTTTTTTCCTGCTGGGTTTGTTGATGGGGGTCCTGAAAGTGCCAAAAAGATGTGGAATAATCCAAATGCACAAATATCAATCCTGGGAGGCCTCTGGAAAAGGAGAGCTCTGAGCAGGTTTTGAAGGATGAAAAGACACAACTCTGTCCAGATGCCAGTCCTGGTCTGCACTTCCTTCTGCTGAAGTGTTTTCAGGGCTCTTGTGTCTCCCTTGCTGGCTCTTTCTCACCCTTCAGATCTCAGTTACTGTGACCACCCAACATGAACAAAGATCTACTCCGTTATTCTCTCCTGTGATATTTTTAAAAAAATTAATTAATTATATTTTTTATGGTGACATTGGTTAATGAAGTCCAATAAGTTTTAGCTGTACACTTTAACAGTAAGGCATATATATGTTTACACTGCGTGTTCACCTCCCATAGTTAGATTTCTTTCTGTCACCATATATTTGACCCCCTTTATCTCGTTACCTCCCTGTTCCCCCAACCCTCTGCCCTCTGGTAATCATGGTCTATAGTCCATGTTCATGAGTCTCTGTTTGTCATGTTCATTTGTTGCTTTTAGGTTTATATTCCATGTATAAGTGATATCATGCAGTTTTCAACTTTTTCTGTCTGATTTATTTCACTTA
>NW_011889314.1:28386-30366 GCF_000151845.1 Pteropus vampyrus
CATGTTTCCTAAAGCATATGCTCTCTGTGTCTACAGGCACTTGAAAGGAAGTTTATGGGTCATGGATATGAATGGCCTTTGAAGAGACACTGAGAGTGGTTCCTATTTAGCTTTGGCTCAATTTTATCCTTTGTATTTCAGTCTGGCAGAGTTTTACAAGTATTTATAGAGTGTCTATAATGTTCCAGAAAATGTATAAGCTACTGGAAATACAGAGAAAAATAAGAGAGCATCCCTGCCAGTTTGGAACTTCTCTCCTGTAGAAGATGCATAGAGAAACAGTTTCAATATCTTGAGATAAGTGTGGTATACAGGTATGCAGAAAGTGACATGGGAGTGCACAGAGGAGCATAGAGCAGAACAGAGGTTTTCAATAGTCTACTCTGTGCTGGATATTGTTTCATGTGTCCTGGAGGAGTCCCATTTGAAAAGTGAATATTCTTTTATAAAAGAAAAAGTAAATTTTTCTTGATTTTATTTTTATGCACTTTTTTCCTGCTGGGTTTGTTGATGGGGGTCCTGAAAGTGCCAAAAAGATGTGGAATAATCCAAATGCACAAATATCAATCCTGGGAGGCCTCTGGAAAAGGAGAGCTCTGAGCAGGTTTTGAAGGATGAAAAGACACAACTCTGTCCAGATGCCAGTCCTGGTCTGCACTTCCTTCTGCTGAAGTGTTTTCAGGGCTCTTGTGTCTCCCTTGCTGGCTCTTTCTCACCCTTCAGATCTCAGTTACTGTGACCACCCAACATGAACAAAGATCTACTCCGTTATTCTCTCCTGTGATATTTTTAAAAAAATTAATTAATTATATTTTTTATGGTGACATTGGTTAATGAAGTCCAATAAGTTTTAGCTGTACACTTTAACAGTAAGGCATATATATGTTTACACTGCGTGTTCACCTCCCACAGTTAGATTTCTTTCTGTCACCATATATTTGACCCCCTTTATCTCGTTACCTCCCTGTTCCCCCAACCCTCTGCCCTCTGGTAATCATGGTCTATAGTCCATGTTCATGAGTCTCTGTTTGTCATGTTCATTTGTTGCTTTTAGGTTTATATTCCATGTATAAGTGATATCATGCAGTTTTCAACTTTTTCTGTCTGATTTATTTCACTTAGCATGATTATTCAAGATCCATTCATGTTGTTGCAAATGGCAGTATTTCATCTCTTCTTCTGGCTGAGTAATATTCTATTGTATATATGTACTATAGCTTCTTTAGCCAATCATCTTTGGTTGCTTCCATGTCTTGGCCACTGTGAATTATGCTGCTATGAACATTGGTGTGCAAATATCTTTTTGGATATGGATTTTCAAGTCTTTGGGGGTAAATACCCAGTGGAGAAATTGCTTGATCATATGGTAGATGAATTCTTAGTTTTTTGAGAAACCTCCATACTGTTTTCCATAGTGGTTCTACCAATTTGCAGTCCCACCAGCAGTGGATGAGGGTTATTTTTTTCTCCATATCCTCTCCAACATTTGTTATTACCTGTCCTGTTGATGATAGCTATTCTAACAGGTGTGAGATGGTATCTCATTGTGGTTTTGATTTGCATTTCTTTAATAGCTAGCAATGTTGAGCATCTTTTCATATATCTGTTGGCCTTTTGTATATCCTCTAGGGAGAAGTATCTGTTCAGGTCTTCTGCTCATTTTTTGACTGGATCGTTTGTTTTTTGTTATTGACTCGATTGAGTTCTTTGTATATTTTGGATGTTAGGCCCTATTGGAGGCATTGCTTGCAAATATATTTTCCCATTCAGATGTTTGTCTCTTTAACTTGTTGACAGTTTCTTTTGCTGAGCAGAAGCTTTTTAGTTTGATGCAGTCCCATTCATTTATTTTAGCTTTTACTTCCCTTGCGTTGGAGGTCTAATTCATAAAATCCTCTTTAAGTCCAAGGTCCTTGAGTTTAGTTCCTATGTTTTCTTCTATGCATATTTTTGTTTCAGATCTTATATTCAGATCCTTAA
>NW_011889314.1:30416-32457 GCF_000151845.1 Pteropus vampyrus
GTTTCTTTTGCTGAGCAGAAGCTTTTTAGTTTGATGCAGTCCCATTCATTTATTTTAGCTTTTACTTCCCTTGCGTTGGAGGTCTAATTCATAAAATCCTCTTTAAGTCCAAGGTCCTTGAGTTTAGTTCCTATGTTTTCTTCTATGCATTTTTTTGTTTCAGATCTTATATTCAGATCCTTAATTCATTTTGAGGTAATTTTGATGTGTGGTGATAGACAACAGTCTAGTTTCATTCTTTTGCAGGTAGCCTTCCAGTTTCCCCAGCACCATTTATTGAAGAGGCTTTCCTTTCTCCACTGTATGTTTTTGGCTCTTTTGTTAAAAATTATTTGTCCATATAAACATGGCTTTACTTCTGAACACCCGATTCTGTTTCACTGGTCCATGTGTCTGCTTTTCTGCCAATACCATGCTGTTTTGATTACTGTCACTTTGTAGTATAATTTGAAGTTGGGCACAGTGATGCCTCCCATCTCGTCCTTTTTTCTCAGGATGGTTTTGGCAATTCGGGGTCTTTTTTGCTTCCATAGAAATCTGATAATTTTTAATTTTATTTCTTTAAAAAGTGCCAATGGGATTTTGATGGGGATTGCATTAAATCTGTATAATGCTTTAGATATTATCGTCATTTTAACACTGTTGATTCTTCCAATCCAAGAACACAGAATATCTTTTTATTTCTTTTATCTCCTTTGATTTCTTTTAATAAAGTCTTATAGTTTTCATTATACAGGTCCTTCACAAGTTTCCTTAGATTTATTCCTAGGTATTTTATTCTTTTTAAAATCCACATGGTTTTGATTATATATCTTTACACTCCCCAGGCATCTGCTTCACTTGAAACTATCAATGAGTGTCAGAATTGATAGGTAAAATTTCCAAAGGTGATGTTCTTAAAATATCAGTCTCAATTTTGTTTCCTCTCCAGTGACTCATTACAGGGTTTTCTTTTCAATCATTCTTACCAAATCAGCTGGGTTCCAGGGAGAATTCCCCTGACCACTTGAGCTAAGTTAGCAAGTCTAGGTCTCTGCAGCAGTATCTGGCCACAATTCTCCAGAGCTATTAATTAATTATCTTTGAAAGTCTTTCAACTTTTTATATAATAGAAGTGGCACAAGCAGAAGCTCAGTTGCCAATGCATTCTAGTTCCTTGAGGATGCTGTGTCTGTGGACAGGTAGGTGGAAAGATGGAAAATAAAGATAACAGAAAAAAGAAATTGGACTTGATAAAATTCAATTCAGGTTCAGAAAAATAGTCTTAGTGGCAGAATCTCCATTTGCAGATATCAAATTAAAATTGGTTGTGTTTACACTGTCGCGAAAAAGGTGTAGATTACATGAGGGGGTGTGTAAGGGGCTATTGATTGTGGAGGAAGGCAAACAACTGACCAACTGACTGTGACTTTTACCTGGTTTCCAGGGTAAAGCCAAAGCTGTGGAGAAGAGTCAAGATCAGCACATGTAACATCTGCAGCACAGACAAGAGATTTGGGAGTTTAAATGATGACTTAGAAAAGAATTTATTTCCTTTTTATCCCATTAACCTTTCTGACTGGAGCAAAGGGCAGTTAATAACCCACAGAAGATAGAAGTTGAGACCGCTTACTCTGTTTTATTTCTGTGTTTATAGAGATGTTAAAAAAAAAAGGAAGAAATCCACTTGAGACTAGTTCTCCATGGTATTTCTTGGAACTAAAACCCAATGAAGCACCAGAATTGGAAAAGGGTTGACTGGGAAACTGTCTTCCTGAGAATGCAGCTCACCCCACCTGCATGTTCAATTACACAGCTACCATCATTTTTGACTGTGATGTAGAGAAACTGCTATAATGGTATTAAAGGGGAATTATCCTCATGCCAATCTATATTTGTTGGGCATCTATTTTTTTTTTATTTATAAAGCTTCTCTAATTTTGGTCACTACAATATTGAGTAGATGTAGATAAGTTTCAGAGAAAACATTAATTTAGGAATCCAGTTATGTTAAATTGATAGTAAGAGGAAAGCTGAAGGAAAGGATCAATTTAATTTAATT
>NW_011889314.1:32507-35423 GCF_000151845.1 Pteropus vampyrus
AGATAAGTTTCAGAGAAAACATTAATTTAGGAATCCAGTTATGTTAAATTGATAGTAAGAGGAAAGCTGAAGGAAAGGATCAATTTAATTTAATTCAAGTACAACAAGAATTTATTTAAAGGGGTCCTGATACCATTTACATTTTACTTTCACAAAGCAACTGACAGGTAGATATAGATTTAAAATAAAGTAGTAGAAACCTCTGCTGGAAGCAAGAAAAAAAGTTCAATTCGTCAAACTGATAAAGCATAGAAATGGCCAAACAAGAGAGATATTGAATTCTCAAATAGTATATCTTAGTTATGACTTAGATATGCCACTGGGATATTTTATTTGCTTGACCAGAAATTCACTTACATATTGACTGGTTAATTTTTATGGGTAGGATGACAATTCTCAACTATAAATTCTAAAATGAATGAGAATCTCTTTTGGGAGTTGAACAAATCCATTTTTAAATCTACATAAGAAATTATGATGTTTAAAGCAAGTGTTAAAGAGCCACTTTAACTTTAATGGCCTTTAAGAAAAGTATGGTGGTAGATGAACATCCTGGAGAACAAAAGATTTAGAGTGTTCTTTTAGTATATTTTCCTTTTGAGGTTATCTGACCCATTTCCAGACTCCCTATTTTTCCTGTTTATTGTCCAATACTTTTTTCTGATGTATCTCCTATAGGCTTATTATACTAGAACCATCCTAGGTTTAAAATTTATTTAGTTTTTATACTATCAAAATTCCCACTTAATTAAATACTTATATTTTTGTTAGCTATTATTCTCTAAAAGTGGCCAGAACGAATAGTTTATGTACAAATATAAAAGACTTTTCATTTCTTATTGTCTATCCTACGGGGACATTAGTATATTATTTCCCAAATATATTTTTTGGGTTTCTAGGAAAAGTCTAATTTTACCTATCAAATTAGAGAATAAATTAAATAAATAGGCAACTTGTTTGTGTAGAGATAATAAATTCTTCCATGAAGTTTACATTTTTATGGAGTGTGGTCCTTATTGGCTCATAGTGTTTCCAAAAATGATGAGTTAGCAATTGTTTAGATATCTTTCCTTTTTTGCTCCTTTCTCATACATCTTTTATCTGTTCACTATTCATCATCCTTCCTTTCCTCAATTTGCTTATATATCTATCCATCTATTCATCTATCTATCTATTTTTCCATCCATCTATCTAATAAACTCATTCATCCCTCCAACGAACAGTAATTAGAGGCACAGCATGTGATGAGAATGGTGCTGGGGAACATGAGGGAATAGAATAATGTAAAAAAAAAAATCTGATATTTCCCTGGACAATCTTAATGCAGGGCTTCTCAGGTTTGGAACTATTTGCAGTTGGGTAAATCTTTGTTTAGGGTGGCTATACTGTCATCCTGGGCATTGTAGAATGTTTAGCAGCACCCTTCCCTTCTACCCATTTGATGCCAGTAATGATCTTTCTCCTCCCATCTCCAGCCCCAGTGCTGACAATCAAAAATGTTTCTAGAGATTGCCCAATATCTCATGTAGGGGAGTAAAGCATCCTTGATGAGAACCCTGTTTTAATGAGAGAGACTTATAAGGGTATATTTCTCTGCATTTGATAAGTGTTATAATAAAAGCGCACATATTAGGGATGTAATTCGGATATGTTCTGTCTTTGTTCCCACCTCTGATCATTGCTAATATACTTCTGCATAGTAGTTCTTAGCGAATCCTAGAAAAAGATTATATATTTCAGAAAATTATTTATCATAACTCATGGTTGACTTCTTCTGCATTATAGTGACTTTTGGTATTCCATGTAATAGCACCTCATCCAAGTAAAGTATTCAGTTGAATAACTAATTAGACTTTGTTGTTTGTTTTTCTACCATGCAGTTTCTGTTGAAATTACATGCAAACATATTTACTATAAATGCTCTTTTTAATTATTAAATATTAAACTAGTGAAAATGATCCAGTGTATGGATCAGGTTGGGAAGAACTGGAAATGTAATCAATGCAGTAAATTTTTTTGGGGTGGCTATGTTCATTTTTTAAATAAAAATTTTTGATCACTTTTAACTGAGGTTAGTTATTATTACTTCCTTATCAGTAGTTTTTAAAGCACAAACTTTTAGTAGTTTGTGTTACAAAAAAAGTTTGGCAATAGTTAAACAATATTCCATTATATCTTACTGGGTATGAGACATTTGTATGGATTAATTCATGTACCAGATAATATAGGCCTCTTATTGTTCCAATTCTTTGCTTACATCATTTATTTTAGTGTTGCTCCAGTGCTGTTTTCTCTTAAATTCTAGATTGAAGCATATCTTCCCTTGGGTTTTGGATAGTGTTGATGCAATGTATTGGTTCTCTATGTATTTTTAATTCTGGAATTCAAGGAATTATTTGAATATTGCTTCAAATGCTTTCATCTTTCTCACTCAATCTTGTAAAATTTGATTATAAGAATTCTTTATTTATTGACCATAGGTAGAAGTGGGAGGAACTTGCAATTTCCTTTTTGCTGAGTGTTCTGATAATTAGTAAGTTTCATTGACATCAGAGGTTTATTATAGTGTTGATAATTGTTAGCTCTTTATTTTCAGAGATAAATATTTGTCACTTTAAATTTACCTTGTAAATGTCTCTAAAGAGATGTTAAGAAGGATTAACTTTGCTACTGCCTAACTGTTTTGAGATTCAGGGTAAGCTTCTTATAGAGGTAAAACTGACTCTTGCCTGTAATAGTTGAGTGTTCATCACTGGAGGTGTTCAGATGAGTACATGTAGACTTCTATCATGGTTCTAAATGTCTTGGCAGAATAAATGCACATAACACAGGAAGAGAATGACTTCCCTGTATCATCTGCCATTCAATGTAGTATAAGTGGCTAATAAATTCTTCGGGAGTTATATCTGAATCATT
>NW_011889314.1:35473-37755 GCF_000151845.1 Pteropus vampyrus
AGTTTTTAAAGCACAAACTTTTAGTAGTTTGTGTTACAAAAAAAGTTTGGCAATAGTTAAACAATATTCCATTATATCTTACTGGGTATGAGACATTTGTATGGATTAATTCATGTACCAGATAATATAGGCCTCTTATTGTTCCAATTCTTTGCTTACATCATTTATTTTAGTGTTGCTCCAGTGCTGTTTTCTCTTAAATTCTAGATTGAAGCATATCTTCCCTTGGGTTTTGGATAGTGTTGATGCAATGTATTGGTTCTCTATGTATTTTTAATTCTGGAATTCAAGGAATTATTTGAATATTGCTTCAAATGCTTTCATCTTTCTCACTCAATCTTGTAAAATTTGATTATAAGAATTCTTTATTTATTGACCATAGGTAGAAGTGGGAGGAACTTGCAATTTCCTTTTTGCTGAGTGTTCTGATAATTAGTAAGTTTCATTGACATCAGAGGTTTATTATAGTGTTGATAATTGTTAGCTCTTTATTTTCAGAGATAAATATTTGTCACTTTAAATTTACCTTGTAAATGTCTCTAAAGAGATGTTAAGAAGGATTAACTTTGCTACTGCCTAACTGTTTTGAGATTCAGGGTAAGCTTCTTATAGAGGTAAAACTGACTCTTGCCTGTAATAGTTGAGTGTTCATCACTGGAGGTGTTCAGATGAGTACATGTAGACTTCTATCATGGTTCTAAATGTCTTGGCAGAATAAATGCACATAACACAGGAAGAGAATGACTTCCCTGTATCATCTGCCATTCAATGTAGTATAAGTGGCTAATAAATTCTTCGGGAGTTATATCTGAATCATTATTCAAATGTAACCTGTTCTACCTTTGGTAAATTGGTCCATGTAGTTAACCGTAGCAGAGATTCATTTTGTCTTTTGGATACATCCAGGCCTATAGTAACTGATTTGAGATTTTTCTGGCTAGTGGTAGAAACAAATTTTTCTGTACGTCTTGTATTTTGCTCTTTATTTGCATTTTTGGATGTGTTTTGGGTTGAAAATTTGGTGTCATGTATAAAGAGGTCAATGACTTATCTTTAAAAAAAATTAGAGAATATTTTGACTTTTGCTTTGGATTGAGATATGGATCCTGAGTCTGTCTCATGTGACTTAAAAACTTTTTTAAAGTTTGATGATCCAAATGTTTCAATTTTCTATATTCCCTGATATTTGAATGAATGTATTTTCATGCTGTTAGTACATCTAGGTTCCATGTTTATATCTCATTTTGATTTAAATTCACTTTACTTAAAATTCTTAGGTTTTACCTATTTGATGGGGGTTTGAGAGCTAAAAGGCAAATATCTTCACAGCTACATGTGCATGCTTTATAAAGGCTTATTGTCAAACTCTCCCAAGATCCTTATTACTTAAAAGACACTTGGAGATATAATACCATAATTTTATTATTATTATAGAATTTCTGAATAGTGTAATGGAAATCATACTTCATGAACTACCTTTTAAAGTAAGATTTATTCTTTCTTTCTTTTTCATTGTACACATATTTTCCTAATACTTTGTCTTTTTTTAGATTTTCCTTTTACTCACTTTTATTTCCTCATTTTCCTTAATTCTGCTTTACTTTTTTAATCCCTTATTTTCTATATTTCTCTCTTGCTTAGAAACTATGTAATCTTCTTACCTATCTTGCTTAATTATATAAGCGGGTATATTTTTATGTATTTTAAAATTATTCAAATACATCATCTTCTGTCTTTTAGCAAATATTTATTTCCTGAAATATTTATATATCCTTATTATGTACCTGGTATAATTCTAAGTATTGGGATAATTGGATAACAAGATAGATGTATTTTTTAATTTTATGGGTGTCGTAGTCACACTAGGAGAACAAACAAAAAATGAATGGATTAAATTTATAGTTAGTACTCCAAAAGAATACAGTGGTTTTTGAGAGCAAAGGTATTTAATATAAACAGGACGATCCCTGCTGCCCCCCACAGCTTTAGTGAAATATAATAGAAAATTAGTTGCTCGTATTTACGTTGTACAATCCAATGAGTTTTTTTTTCAATTATAGTTGACATACAATAATATATTAGTTCAGTCGTACAGCCTAGTGATTAAAAATCTTTGCAATTCACAAAGTGTTCACCCCACTAAATCTAGTAACCCTCTTCTCCCTTACATATTTATTACATTATTAACCATCTTCCCCATGCTACACTTTACATCTCCATGTCTATTCTGCAACTATCCATTTTACCTCTTCAGTCCTTTGCATTTTTTATCCCCCCAAAAC